>NW_028261384.1:2516073-2652835 GCF_051295495.1 Thamnophis sirtalis
AGATAAGCAGATAGATGATAGATAGATAGATAGATAGATAAATAGATAGATAGATAGATAGATAGATAGATAGATAGATAGATAGATAGATAGATAGATAATTAGAGATAGAAACACAGAGAGGGATGATGGATGGATGGACAGACAGATGGATAATAGGACTAATGGCTAAATAGATAAATAAACACATTTATTCTTCAAGCAAACAATCAATAGTCCTCGGCTTACAACCTTTCATTCCCTCAATGGGGTCAAAGTGATAACAGCATTAAACCCTCCCCCATTTTTCACATGACCGTCACAGTATTCCCACTAATTTGGATGCTTGGCCACAAGGCCTGTATTTACAAAGGTTGCAGTTCTCCTGGAGTGCTGTTCCTCAACTTATAGCCACAATTGGCCCCGATGGATCACACTCTACTTAAGCATTGAACCCCAGCATGTATCTCCCTTAACGACCGCAGTGATTCACTTAGCAACCATGGCCAAAGAGGCCATAAAAATCAAGTGCGATTCCATTACTTATTTATTACATTTTCATGTGTCCTGAAACACACACACACCCAGAGTCAACACAGGCAGGCCTCTACTTACAACCTTTCCACTTAGTGGCCAAACATGACAACGGCACTGGGGGAAAAAGGAGCGACGTCCATTTTTCGCCCTGAACAACCATTGCTGCGTTACTGTGGATCCACAGTCAGACGCTTCGTGACTGACTCAGGCTTACGACACCGCGATCCCCTGTTGCCAAGGTGGCGCAGTGGTTAAATGCAGCACTGCAGGCTACTGCTAGATCAGCAGGTCAGCGGTTCAAATCTCACCGGCTCAGGGTTGACTCAGCCTTCCCTCCTTCCGAGGTGGGTAAAATGAGGACCCAGATTGTTGGGGGCAATATGCTGACTCCCTGTAAACCGCTTAGAGAGGCCTGAAAGGCCTATGAAGCGGTATATAAGTCTACTGCTATTGCTATTGCTATTGCTATGTTGCGGCCTTTGGATAAGCAGGCCGTGCGATTCCCTGAAGAGCCACAGGGATTCAATTAACAACGGCGCCCCGTGTCCCGCTTAGTGACGGGCAGGTGAATTGTGGTCGTAGGTCGGGGACTAGTGGATGAGATGCTCGAGAGAGGAGCCACCTACCTCCTGAAGTGGTCCGCCAGGACCCCAACCAGCTCCCCGACCCGGTTGTCGTTGGCTGGTTGCATTTTGTGAAGACACACCACTAGGTGCTTCTGCTTCTCCAGGTGGAAGACCACCAACTGGTCGTCACCACTGGTGACACTCAAACCGGACACCTGTGGGGGCAAAGGAAGGGTTAAAAAAAGGTCGTTTGGGAAATTCGCGCAGGAGGAGGAGGAGGAGGAGGAGGAGGAGGAGGAGGAGGAGGAGGAGCAATAGCAATAGCAATAGCAGTAGACTTATATACCGCTTCATAGGCCTTTCAGGCCTCTCTAAGCGGTTTACAGAGAGTCAGCATATTGCCCCCAACAATCTGGGTCCTCATTTCACCCACCTCGGAAGGATGGAAGGCTGAGTCAACCCTGAGCCGGTGAGATTTGAACCGCTGACCTGCTGATCTAGCAGTAGCCTGCAGTGCTGCATTTAACCACTGCGCCACCTTGGCTCAAGGAGGAGGAGGTGGAGGAAAAAGACTGTGGGGTCCTTGGTGCACGCCGAGGTTGGTGGTTCCCTTGTTAGACGTCTCGTGACCCAACTAAGGAATGTCATCAGTGCTAAAAGGAGGGGGTTTTGTAGAGAAGCGGGGGGAGGAGGACTATGGGGTTCTCTTTGGCCTTGATAGCTTTCTGGCAGATGTTTCATGACCAAGCTAGGGGACGTCATCAAGTGCTAGAAGGAAGGTTTTTTTTGGAGAGAGACAGAGAGAAGGAGGGGAAGAGGAGGAGGAGGAGGAGGAGGAAGGACTGTGAGGTCCTTGGAGTTCCCTGAGCTTGTTGGTTTCTTCGGAGACATTTCATGACCCAACTAGGTAATATCATCAGTGCTAGGAGGCCGGTTTGCAGAGGTGAGAGGAGGAGGGGGATGACTGTGGGGTCTCCGTGCTCTCTGAGCTCGGTTGTTTTCTTGCAGACGTCTCATGACCCAGCTAGGCAACGTCCTCCATGCAATCTCTAACGCTGGGTTTCGCCTCCTCCATGCAACTCGGGCCTCCCTAACCCCAGAAACATCTTCTACTCTTCTGTGGACCCCCCAACCCTCCCCAAAAAAACCCCAGAAGACCCCCTTCAACCCCCTCCTTACTGTGCCGAGAGCAATAGTCTTCTTGACTCGGTATTGCTTCCGGGGGTCCAGCTTGTAGAGGTGCTGGTCGGTGATCAATAGGGCTCGATCCGTCCGTTTGTTACACCGGTTGATCTGGGGAGATTGGGAGATGGTCAAGAAGGCCCCCTACCCTGAGAAAAACCAATTGGACCCCCCCCCTCACCCACCATATCAAGGAAAAGAGGGGAGACAGCCCATCCTGTTTGAGCCCCGGAGGTCAATGGGGGGACCAGCCGCCGTCCTGTGGGTGCTTCTTGCTTGCAATGAAACCAGCTTTGGGCTATTTACTGTCATCTTGGAGGTGTTACCATAGAGATTTCCAGGGATAGAGCGACTTGTCTAACTTGGTTGGGGAAAAGGGACTTGGCCGTGCCACATCTGTGGAGGCCATGCTTCCAATTTGATGCTCCGGAGGTGGCCTCATAGTGGCCTCCAGGAATAGAGCGGCCTTCTTGAATTGGGCACCTGCTCGAGGTGTTGTCATAGAGACTTCCTAGCGTAGAGCGGCCTTCTCTGACTTGGCACCTTCCAGAGATTGGGGGACTTTGCAGATGCCATGCTTCCAACAGGCATCTTGGAGCTGGTATCATAGAAACCTCCAGGGATAGAGCGGCCTTCTTTAATCTGCAGTTCCTCAGGTGTTAGTGGAATTGGCAGCGCCACACCAGTGGAGGCTTTTAAGTATTGACGGAGGGACAACGCACAGCCAGGGTTTCAAACAAGAAGAACTCTTTATTCGGTTGAAGGCGATTCAAGGGACGGAAAACTCCCGCCACGGTATTTATATTCTTGTTTAACCAATCACTGGCCGGGGACGCGACAGCAACTGCTGACGTCAGTCCCTCGGCCAATCAACACTAACAGTGCGTCGGCAACACCCTCTGGAGCTCTCAGCCAATCAGAGAGCTCAGAGGATGTTACTGACAGTCAGAACAATTAACCAATATTTAACACCCCTTTCCCCCAGTTCTGCGCATGCCCGAAACGGAGCATGCGTAGTCCTTAAGATATGCTGGGCGGCGCCGGACCCGCCCAGATCTTCTCATTGCAGGAGAAGTCGTCGGCGGAGGAGGACCTCCTCGTGGTAGCTCCTCCCCGAAGGGAGTGTAGCTCCGAGGCACGCCCTTTCGGGAAGGCCCAGAAGGCGGGCTCAACTGCAACGGTAGGTGTAGCCGTGGGGGCGCGTCACTTGTCGTGGGGGAAATTCTCTGTGCGTCCTCGGATTGAGTTGTTGGAATGGCGTCCCCTTGGGCGGCGCTTGGGTAAGCAGGGCCTGGTGTGGCGAAGGCCCTCGGTTGCGGACTGCCGGATTGAGGACGCTGTTGTTGGAACAGGAGGGGGCCTGGTGTGGCAAAGGCCCCTGGATGTGGTCTCTCGGATTGAGGGGTTTGTGCTTGGTGCAGGTTGAGGCCTGGAGTGGCGAAGGCTTCACATTGCAACCCCGGGGCTGCGGTGTTGTCGCTCAGGGGTTCGCGGCCACCAGCCTGCGACGGGAGACGCCTCCTCAATTGATCCAGGTGGCGTCTCCATTGGGTTCCATCAGCCAATTGGACCCTGAAAGAACATGGGCCAGTCAGGGCAACGATAGCACCCGGCACCCATTTTGGTTCCCCCGTAAACGACCGAGCCCACACTGGATCTCCTAGCTTAAAGGACCGGGGAGGGAGGACCCCCAGATTGCTCGGCTGATCCCCTGAATAGAGCGGGTGAAGCCTATCCAGGGGAGTCCGCAGGCGCCTGCCCATCAAGAGCTCCGCGGGGCTTTTGTTGGTAGTTGGGCAGGGGGTGGAATGTTGGCTTAGCAGGTAAGCCGCCACCCTCGCCTGCCAGTCGCCCCGGTCCATGCGGCTCAGTGCCTCCTTAGCTGAGCGGACCGCCCGTTCCGCCCGGCCATTGCTGGCCGGGTGGTACGGGGCTATGGGCGCATGCCGGATCCCCTGCTCGGCCAAGAACTCCTGGAAGGTGGTGGACGTGAACTGTGGCCCATTGTCCGAGACCACCACGTCCGGCAACCCGTGGGTTGCGAACATTCTCCGCAGGGCCCTGACCGTACTCTCGGCTGTGGTGGAGCCCATGAGGACTAGCTCCACCCATCGAGAGTAGGCGTCCACCACTACCAGGAAGTTTTGGCCGTGGAAGGGACCGGCGAAATCGATGTGGAGGCGAGACCATGGGCCTCTCGGAGCCTCCCACTCACGAGCAGGCCCGGCTGGGGGGTTGGGCCTGGATAATTGACAGGTCGTGCAGCGGCCCACATGGGCCGCTATTTCTGTGTCCAGCAAGGGCCACCAGACATAGCTACGGGCTAATGCCTTCATTCGTGCTATGCCCGGGTGGTCCTTGTGGAGCAGATCCAGAACCAGTGGCCGGAGTGCGGTGGGGATCAGCACCCGATCCCCCCAGATGAGACAACCCCCGTGGAGGGAGATCTCAGCCTGGCGATTTTTAAAGGGCTGGAAGCCCTCTGCCACTTTGTCTGCTGGCCATCCCCTTAGAACCCAGGAAGAGACCTGGGACAAGATCGGATCGGCCTTCGTGTGGGCCGCTACGTCCGCGGCAGAGAGTGGGAACCCGGAGGCGGCAATGGAGAGGACTGAGAGAGAGGGCACGGGTGCGGTGTCCATCTCCGGAAGTGGGCAACGGCTGAGGGCATCTGCATGCCCTAGCTGTTTGCCTGGACGGTACAGCAACGTATAAGAATACGCTGCGAGGAACTCCGTCCAGCGAGTCATGCGGGGGGATAAAATGGAGGGGGTCGGCTTGTCCCCCGCCAAAAGCCCAAGGAGTGGCTTATGGTCGGTGACAAGGGTAAAGTGCCGACCGTAGAGGTAATCGTGGAACCTCTTAATCCCGGACACTGCAGCCAGAGCCTCCTTGTCGATCTGGCTGTAATTGCGCTCCGCCGAGGAGAGTGTCCGAGAATAAAAGGCCACAGGGGCTTCTGAGCCATTAGGGAGGATATGGCTCAGGACAGCCCCTACTCCAAATGGGGAGGCGTCACACGCCAACGTCAGAGGCAACCCATCATGATATTGAATGAGGACTGCCGATGACGTCAGCGTCTCTTTGACAGCCGCGAACGCATGCGCTTCGCGGCTTCCCCAGTGCCAGGCCGCGGATCGGTCGAGCAACCGATGCAGCGGCTCGGCTAGTGACGCCTTGTGAGGAATAAAGGGGGCGTAAAAATTGAGCAGCCCTAGGAACGCCTGTAGCTCCGCCCTGGAGGTGGGAGCAGGGGCGTTCCTAATGGCGGCAATCTTAGAGGGTGTAGGGTGAATGCCTTGGGCATCTATTAAGAAGCCCAAGAATTCTACCCTAGGGACAGCAAATGAGCATTTGCTGCTTTTTAATTTTAATCCCGCGCCCCTGAAACGACAGAGGACCTTCCTTAATACTTCGATGAGTTCTGAGCGGCTTGTAGCAGCGATCAGAACGTCATCGAAATATGGCACTACCCCCGGAAGTCCATGGAGCAGGCGCTCCATGAGACTTTGGAAGATCCCCGGGGCCACGGATACGCCGAATTGTAGGCGGCGACAACGAAAAGCCCCACGATGAGTGACGATGGTCTGGGCAGCCGCCGCATCGTCATCCACCGGGAGCTGTTGATAGGCTTGCGCCATATCCAGTTTAGCAAATATGCAACCCTGCCCCAGGGAATGGAGCAGGTGTTGCACAACAGGGACTGGATAGGGGTTTGCCTGAAGGGCCAAGTTGATCGTCGACTTGTAGTCGGCGCAGATTCTCACCGAGCCATCCGGCTTGACCGGAAGAACTATGGGAGTCTCCCATGGAGCATGATCGACCGGCTCGATGACACCCTGCGCCAACAATTTGTCAAGTTCGGCGTCAACCTTGGCCCTTAAGGCAAAAGGCACCCTGCGGGCTTTCAGCCTAATAGGAGCAATCTGAGGATCTAAGCTAAGGGAGATGGGGGTTCCCTTATAACACCCCAGCTGTCCATCAAACACATCAGAGAACTCCTGCAGGACGTCCTCAATTGTCGCAGTTTTCACTTGGTGGACCCCCCCAATGGACAGTCCCAGTGTCTTAAACCAATCAAGGCCAAGAAGAGCCGGCAAATTGTGTTTTACAATTATGATTGGCAGCTCTCCCTTGAAATTGCCATATCTAACAGGGATAGGAAAGGATCCCAGAACAGGGATCAACTTCCCTTGGTAGTCCCTTAAGAGTACCCGGGATGGGGCTAACTGATTTTGGGAAACTGTAGGGCAGAGGTTTGAGAACATGTCCCAAGATAATAAAGATCGGGAGGAGCCGGAGTCCACCTCCATCTGGCAAGGCTGACCTGCCAGGTGGACATTGGCCTTGATCTTGCGGTTGCCTGAGGAGGCCTGGTTGATGGAAGTCTCCACTTCCTGCGGCTCGGAAACAGTGTGGCAGTCATCTCCTCTGCGAGCTGGTCTCTGCTGGCGGCGCTGTTGCTGTTGCTGCTTGGTCCTCTCAGAAGATTGGAAGAAGGCAGGGGCCGGCAAGGAGGCTCGGCACACTTGGGCGATGTGCCCCTGCCTCTGACAGCGGTGGCAGATTGCATTTTTGAATTGGCACGTTTGGCGGTCGTGGCGGCCTCCGCAGCTAAGGCAAGGCACCCTGGCGTTTTGCGGTGCGGCTGTGGATTTGGCAGGTGGCTTCCGCCGTGGTTGTGAGCGGACTTGATCGATGTTGTCTGGCTCCCGGTCCTCACAAGGAATTATATCATCATAGTCAATGTCATGCACTTGTGAGGCCGGTGCCGGGTTAGTTGACAGCTATAGCCGTTCCAAATCGGCGGTCGATTGCTCCGAGAGCTCAGCTGCTCTGGCGATCTCGACTGCTTGGAGCAGCGTAATGTCATGGTGGCGGAACATGCGGCTTCTTAAGTGTACATCCCGCACACCGCACACAAACTGCTCGACTAGGTTTTCTTCTAGGTTCGAAAAATCGCACTGGGCCGCCACAGTGCGCAGGGCTTCCAAAAATTGACTGATCGTCTCCCCCGGCTTCTGTACCCGCCTCCTGAATGCGAAACTGCGGGCAATTTTGGATGGCGTTGGGGCATAGTGCCCCTTTAATTTGGCCATCAAGTTGTCCCAGCCCAATTTGTATGCGGGTCTGGGAGCAGCCATGGCTCTGGCTGAGGCAAACATTGAGGGTTCGCAGCATGATAAGAAAAAGCTGCACTTCTCCTCATCCGTTTGAGCCTGATTTTTAGTTGCGATTAAATATGTTTCAAAGCGCTCCATGAATCCTTCCCAGGATTCGCCGGCGGAGCCGAAAGGAGCGAAAGGCGGCAATGAATTCATACTGGCTAAACTGACTTGTGAGGAGCGGATGGACTGAAGACGTGACAGGAAAAATTTTCCTCAGCGTTCGGTGCTGGCGCGGACAGCGACTTACAGCAGCTAGCTGGAATAAACTCTCTGTCTTTAAACCTAGGCTTGCGTGGAATCGCCGAATCCCATCCTCGTCGCCAGTTTTAAGTATTGACGGAGGGACAACGCACAGCCAGGGTTTCAAACAAGAAGAACTCTTTATTCGGTTGAAGGCGATTCAAGGGACGGAAAACTCCCGCCACGGTATTTATATTCTTGTTTAACCAATCACTGGCCGGGGACGCGACAGCAACTGCTGACGTCAGTCCCTCGGCCAATCAACACTAACAGTGCGTCGGCAACACCCTCTGGAGCTCTCAGCCAATCAGAGAGCTCAGAGGATGTTACTGACAGTCAGAACAATTAACCAATATTTAACAGAGGCCATGTTTCTAACTGGCCCCTGCTGGAGGTGGCATCATAGAGACCTCCAGGGATAGAACGGCCTTTTCTAACTAGGCACTTCCAGATGTTGGGAGGCTTGGCAGTGCCACGACTGTTGACGCCATGCTTCTAAGTGACACCTTGGTATCATAGAGACTTCCAGGGATAGAGCGGCCTTCTCTACCTTGGTTGGGAGGGGGGGGACGACTTGGCAATGCCAAACCTGTGGAGACCATGCTTCGAATTGATACTTTGCAAGTAGCATCATAGAGACCACCAGGGATAGAGTGGCCTTCTTGAAGCCGGCCGTTCCCAGATGTTAGGGGAATTGGGAATGCCACAACTGTGGAGGGCATGTTTCTAACTGGTCCTCCCTCCCTCCCTCCCTCCCTCCCTCTCTCTCTCTCTCTCTCTCTCCCCTCCCTCCCACTCTCCATTCATCATTCATCCTCCTTCCCCCCCATGTGCGTATGTATGTGTGTGTGTCTGTCAGAGTCAGCAACTTGGGGGTATCTTGGACTCCAACTCCCAGAATCCCCCAGCCAGCCTGAGCCGCGTGTGCCTCTCACCTTCCGCACATGGCATGAAAACAACACGGAACTGAAGTGCATCTTCTCTTTCAGGGTGGAGACCTGTTTGACGAACTGGGCAGCCAAGGCTGAATTCTCCTCCGCCTGGGGAAGAAGAGAGAGGAGAGGAGGTGGGTTGTTTCTTATGGGGTGGGGGGGGGGACAAAGAGGAGGAGGAGGACTGGGGGGGTGGTCCTTGGTGGGCTCTGACCTGGGTAGTTTCCCCCCCTTCTCTCTCTCTCTTTCTATATCTATCTATCTATCTATCTATCTATCTATCTATCTATCTATCTATCTATCTATCTATCTATCTCGCTCTTTCCATATCTATCTCTCTATCTCCCTCCCTCTCTCTCTTTCTATATCTATCTATCTATCTATCTATCTATCTATCTATCTATCTATCTATCTATCTATCTATCTATCTATCTATTTATCTATCTATCCATGTCGCTCTTTCTATATATCTCTATCTGTCTATCTGTCTATCTATCTCCCTCTTCTCCCTCTCTCTCTTTCTTTCTTTCTATATCTATCTATCTATCTATCTATCTATCTATCTATCTATCTATCTCGCTCTTTCCATATCTATCTCTCTATCTCCCTCCCTCTCTCTCTTTCTATATCTATCTATCTATCTATCTATCTATCTATCTATCTATCTATCTATTTATCTATCTATCCATGTCGCTCTTTCTATATATCTCTATCTGTCTATCTGTCTATCTATCTCCCTCTTCTCCCTCTCTCTCTTTCTTTCTTTCTATATCTATCTATCTATCTATCTATCTATCTATCTATCTATCTATCTATCTATCTATCTATCTATCTATAGCCACCTCTTTCTCTCTCTCTCTCTCTCTCTCTCTCTCTCTCTCTCTCTATCTATCTATCTATCTATCTATCTATCTATACACACACATACATACATACAAACACACAATATATCTATTTAGCTATCTATTTCTATTTATCTGCCTGCCTCCCTGCCTATCTACCTATCTATCTATATCATCTATCTATAGCTATCTATCTATCTAATCTCTCTCTCTCTCTCTCTCTCTCTCTGTCTCTATCCGTGACCCGTCAAAAGCGCAGACGGCAAAAGCGCGATCGACAAAATCGCGCCTTTGACGTCATCACAGTGCGACGAAAAAGATCGAAAAATTCAAATAAAAATTAATAAAAATTAAATTAAAGCAAGCCGATTCACATAAAGGTAAGGGTTAGGTTTAGGTTTAGGGTTAGGGTTAGGTTAAGGGTTAGCGTTAGGTTTTTCGTTACTTTAACGGTTAGGTTTAGGGTTAGGTTAAGAGTTAGGTTTAGGGTTAGGTTTAGGGTTAGGTTTGGGGGAGTTAGGGTAAGGTTTTCGCTTTATTTTTACATTTTTCGAACTTTTTCGTCGCGCTGTGATGACGTCACAGCGCGCTTTTGTCGAGCGCGATTTTGTCCTACGCGCTTTTGTGGTCTACACACACATAGACAGAAACACACACACACACACACACCTACATACAATATCTATTTAGCTATCTATTTCTATTTATCTGCCTGCCTCCCTGCCTATCTACCTATCTATCTATATCATCTATAGCTATCTATCTATCTAATCTCTCTCTCTCTCTCTCTCTCTCTCTCTCTCTCTCTCTCTCCCTCCCTCCCTCCCTCCCTCCTTCTTTTCTCTCACCCCCCCCCAACCTTCTATCTACCTATCTATCAACCAGCGCAAGGGATGTGCCAAGAAGTGTGCAGGGCCTCTCGAGGTCTGCTGTTGGAGTGAAATGCACCATGGACTCAATGGTGGGACCCCACGGAAGAACTGTGCTTCCTTGCAGCCTCTGGGCATGCGGGGATGTCCGCGAGAGGAGAAAGCTATTCTTTTTTTTCATGCGCAGCCATTGCACCAGAGATTAAAAAGGGTTGGAGGGGGAGGCTCCCCTAGTCTTCTGCCTCCAGCCAAGAGGCTTCGGGGAGACGTCACCATGGAGATGATGGGGGCGTCCGTTGAAGAAAAAAGGCCATTCTCTTAGATATCCTGGGCTGCGCCTGGCATCACCCAGGTAGGGGGGGGGAAAACCCCTGCTTCTGGCTTCCCAGGAGAACCTCAGGCAGGTGGAGTGGTGGTCTCAGGACAGGAGAGGGAGAAGAGGCTCTTGATAGCACAGAGTTGAATTGGGGGGGGGGGTCCTTGGTGCTCTCTGAGCTTGGTGGTTTTCTTGCAGACATTTCATGACCCAACTAGGGAACATCATCAGTGCTAGAAGGGAGGAGAGGGGAGGAGGAGGAGGAGGAGGAGGAGGAGGAGGAGGAGGAGGAGGAGGAGGAGGAGGAGGAGGAGGAGGAGGAGGAGGAGGAGGAGGAAAAGGATTCTGGGATCTTTGTTGCTCTCTGAATTCAGTTATATTCTTGCAGACGTTTCATGACCCAACTAGGGAACATCATCAGTGCTAGAAGGGAGGAGGAGGAGGAGGAGGAGGAGGAGGAGGAGGAGGAGGAGACGGAGACGGAGACGGAGACGACATGACAACTGTGGGGTCCTTGAAGCTCTCTGAGTTTGGTGGTTTTCTTGCAGACGTTTCATGACCCAACTAGGGAACATCATCAGTGCTGGAAAGGTGGGGCTTTATGGAGGAGGAGGAGGAGGAGGAGGAAGGAGGCGATGGAATTCAACTCCCAGAATCCCCCAGCCACCATGGTGTCCTCCACGTTCGACCACAATTGAGCCCAGATTTCATGTTGTTGAGCAAGACATCTAGTAACTGAATTTTGCCCTATTTTATGACCTTTCTTGCCACGGTTGTTAAGTGAATCACCGGAGTTGTTACTACAGTTGTTACATTAGTAACACGGTTGCTAAATGAATCTGGCTTCCACACTGACTTTGCTCGTCAGAAGGTCGCAAAAAGGGATGGCGTGACCCCTGGGACGCTGGAAACGTCATAGGTATGAGTCCGTTGCCAAACAGTTTTGATCATGTGACCACAGAGACATCACGATGGCTGTGTGAAAAACAGTCATATCCTTTTTTCCCCCAGCGGCCTTGTAACTTCAAAACGGTCCCTAAACGAATTGTTATAAAGTAAGACACATTTGCTTCCTGTGAGATCTCCTGGTGGCCTCCTTTCCAAATACCAGCAATGTCCTGCTGCACTTTCCAGATTAGACACATTTGCTTCCCGTGAGATCTCCTGGTGGTCTCCTTTCCAAATACCAACCGCATCCTGCTCTGCTTTCCAAATTAGCCACATTTGCTTCCTGTGAGATCTCCTGGTGGTCTCCTTTTCAAATGCCGAATGCATCCTGTTGTGCTTTCTAAATTAACCAGGTTTGCTGGCTGCACATTTCAAATTTATTTTTAAAGCCAACGTGAAAAGGAAATGGAGAACAGGCCCTCTCACCATCCTACACTTGTCACATAGGACAACCCTACAATTTGGATAAATCACGGATTTTTTCCCAATGAACCGACCGTCCCACTCCGGGGTAACTCCAGGTCTTTGACTCACAACTCAACGTGACACACACACACACACAAAAGAAAACCCCCAAGTCAAAGCGTGAACAGATGGCAAATCTGGGGAAGAGACAAAAAACAACAACAACCCACACCTCCCATCATCCTCCTCGCCCACCGACAGCCGGGAAGAAAAACGTGGGCCGAGACGCGCTTAAAACGTCACTAAGCGGAGCTCTTTAATTAGCTGGCATTTTCAAAGCTGGTTTGTACGTGGTTTCCTTTCCGGAAGTTGTGTGGGCACGCCGGATGTCGGAGGTTTTTAAGAAATCGGGTGACTCTCATAAGGTCCCCTGATCGAGCAGAGGGCTCAACTAGATGACCTCCAAGGGCCCTTCCATCTCTGTCATTCCATGATTCCGTAAGGGTCTCCTGTTTGAGCAGGGGGTTGGACTAGATGACCTCCAAGATCCCTTCCAACTCTGTCATTCTATATTCTGTGTCTCCTGTTGAGCAGGGGGTTGGACTAGATGACCTCCAAGGCCCCTTCCAACTCTGTCATTCCATGATTCTGTAAGGGTCTCCTGTTTGAGCAGGGGGTTGGACTAGATGACCTCCAAGATCCCTTCCAACTCTGTCATTCTATGATTCTGTAAGGGTCTCCTGTTTGAGCAGGGGGTTGGACTAGATGACCTCCAAGGCCCCTTCCATCTCTGGCATTCTATGATTCTGTAAGGGTCTCCTGTTTGAGCAGGGGGGTTGGACTAGATGACCTCCAAGATCCCTTCCAACTCTGTCATTCTATGATTCTGTCTCCTGTTTGAGCAGGGGGTTGGACTAGATGACCTCCAAGGCCCCTTCCAACTCTGTCATTCTATGATTCTGTAAGGGTCTCCTGTTTGAGCAGGGGGTTGGACTAGATGACCTCCAAGATCCCTTCCAACTCTGTCATTCTATGATTCTGTAAGGGTCTCCTGTTTGAGCAGGGGGTTGGACTAGATGACCTCCAAGATCCCTTCCAACTCTGTCATTCCATGATTCTGTAAGGATCTCCTGTTTGAGCAGGGGGTTGGACTAGATGACCTCCAAGCTCCCTTCCATCTCTGTCATTCCATGATTCCGTAAGGGTCTCCTGTTTGAGCAGGGGGTTGGACTAGATGACCTCCAAGGTCCCTTCCATCTATGTCATTCCATGATTCCGTAAGGGTCTCCTGTTTGAGCAGGGGGTTGGACTAGATGACCTCCAAGGTCCCTTCCATCTCTGTCATTCCATGATTCTGTGTCTCCTGTTTGAGCAGGGGGTTGGACTAGATGACCTCCAAGGTCCCTTCCAACTCTGTCATTCTATGATTCTGTGTCTCCTGTTTGAGCAGGGGGTTGGACTAGATGACCTCCAAGGCCCCTTCCAACTCTGTCATTCCATGATTCTGTAAGGGTCTCCTGTTTGAGCAGGGGGTTGGACTAGATGACCTCCAAGGCCCCTTCCAACTCTGTCATTCTATGATTCTGTGTCTCCTGTTTGAGCAGGGGGTTGGACTAGATGACCTCCAAGGCCCCTTCCAACTCTGTCATTCCATGATTCTGTAAGGATATCCTGTTTGAGCAGGGGGTTGGACTAGATGACCTCCAAGATCCCTTCCAACTCTGTCATTCTATGATTCTGTAAGGGTCTCCTGTTTGAGCAGGGGGTTGGACTAGATGACCTCCAAGATCCCTTCCAACTCTGTCATTCTATGATTCTGTAAGGGTCTCCTGTTTGAGCAGGGGGTTGGACTAGATGACCTCCAAGATCCCTTCCAACTCTGTCATTCCATGATTCTGTAAGGATCTCCTGTTTGAGCAGGGGGTTGGACTAGATGACCTCCAAGCTCCCTTCCATCTCTGTCATTCCATGATTCCGTAAGGGTCTCCTGTTTGAGCAGGGGGTTGGACTAGATGACCTCCAAGGTCCCTTCCATCTATGTCATTCCATGATTCCGTAAGGGTCTCCTGTTTGAGCAGGGGGTTGGACTAGATGACCTCCAAGGTCCCTTCCATCTCTGTCATTCCATGATTCTGTGTCTCCTGTTTGAGCAGGGGGTTGGACTAGATGACCTCCAAGGTCCCTTCCAACTCTGTCATTCTATGATTCTGTGTCTCCTGTTTGAGCAGGGGGTTGGACTAGATGACCTCCAAGGCCCCTTCCAACTCTGTCATTCCATGATTCTGTAAGGGTCTCCTGTTTGAGCAGGGGGTTGGACTAGATGACCTCCAAGGCCCCTTCCAACTCTGTCATTCTATGATTCTGTGTCTCCTGTTTGAGCAGGGGGTTGGACTAGATGACCTCCAAGGCCCCTTCCAACTCTGTCATTCCATGATTCTGTAAGGATATCCTGTTTGAGCAGGGGGTTGGACTAGATGACCTCCAAGATCCCTTCCAACTCTGTCATTCTATGATTCTGTAAGGGTCTCCTGTTTGAGCAGGGGGTTGGACTAGATGACCTCCAAGCTCCCTTCCATCTCTGTCATTCCATGATTCCGTAAGGGTCTCCTGTTTGAGCAGGGGGTTGGACTAGATGACCTCCAAGGTCCCTTCCATCTCTGTCATTCCATGATTCTGTGTCTCCTGTTTGAGCAGGGGGTTGGACTAGATGACCTCCAAGGTCCTTTCCAACTCTGTCATTCTATGATTCTGTGTCTCCTGTTTGAGCAGGGGGTTGGACTAGATGACCTCCAAGGCCCCTTCCAACTCTGTCATTCCATGATTCTGTAAGGGTCTCCTGTTTGAGCAGGGGGTTGGACTAGATGACCTCCAAGGCCCCTTCCAACTCTGTCATTCTATGATTCTGTGTCTCCTGTTTGAGCAGGGGGTTGGACTAGATGACCTCCAAGGCCCCTTCCATCTCTGTCATTCCATGATTCTGTAAGGATATCCTGTTTGAGCAGGGGGTTGGACTAGATGACCTCCAAGATCCCTTCCAACTCTGTCATTCTATGATTCTGTAAGGGTCTCCTGTTTGAGCAGGGGGTTGGACTAGATGACCTCCAAGATCCCTTCCAACTCTGTCATTCCATGATTCTGTAAGGATCTCCTGTTTGAGCAGGGGGTTGGACTAGATGACCTCCAAGCTCCCTTCCATCTCTGTCATTCCATGATTCCGTAAGGGTCTCCTGTTTGAGCAGGGGGTTGGACTAGATGACCTCCAAGGCCCCTTCCAACTCTGTCATTCTATGATTCTGTGTCTCCTGTTTGAGCAGGGGGTTGGACTAGATGACCTCCAAGGCCCCTTCCATCTCTGTCATTCCATGATTCTGTAAGGATATCCTGTTTGAGCAGGGGGTTGGACTAGATGACCTCTAAGGTCCCTTCCATCTCTGTCATTCTATGATTCTGTGTCTCCTCTTTGAGCAGGTTGGACTAGATGACCTCCAAGGCCCCTTCCAACTCTGTGATTCTGTTATTCTGCTTCTCACAAGGATCTTTAATGCTCCAAAAGGCTGCAGTTGCAGCCTATTACTCCATGTGACTTCTGCTCGCAAATCACTCCAGTTGCTAAGCTACTGAACCGGTCGTTAAGTAAATCTCGGTCCCCCCCCCCCCGTTGTCTTTGCTTTTCAGAAGGTCGCAAAAGGGGATCACGCAATCCCCAGGACACTGTGGCTGTCGTAAGTACAAGTCGGTCACCGACCTTCTGAATTTTGACCAACCTATCACGGGGGAACGCTGTGATGGTCGTAAGTGTGAGACACCATCCTAAATCCCTTTATTCCAGTGCCGCTGTAACTTTGACGCGGTTGCTAATTGAGCGAGGGTAAGGAGAATTCCTGATGTTCGGGGCAAATCAGACTACAAACCCCATGTTTCGTAGTTAGTCCTCGTTTCACGACTGGTTGGTGAGTGGCGATTCTGTGGTAACTTTGGACCGCCGCTAAACGAACGGTTACACGTCAGGAACACCCTGTACGAACCGAGGCTGCGTAAATGTCCAAATGCCTTTTCTGACAGAACAAGATGTCGAAAGAAAGAACGGGTGTGAGAATCGCACAATTGTACGTACCGACACTAAATAGTTCTGTCTCCAGTTTTGGCAACAGCCCCAATTTTTCCTCCGGCCTTGCAAGACGTCGAAGGCGGCAACTTTGGCTTTGATTTGGCCCATCTCGGAGGGAGGGATGTTGGTCACCAGCTGCCTGGCTCGCCACCTGTAACAACACAACCGCAAGCACAACAGTTAACAATGACATGCAGCGGTTCGCTTAGTGACGGTTGAAGCATGCAACGTGAACAAAACTGAGACGGTCAGGAACTTAAAGGCTTTAAGAGGGGAGAACTACAACTCCCAGAATCCCCCAGCCAGGATGCTTTAAGAGAGGAGAACTACAACTCCCAGAATCCCCCATCCAGAATGCTTTAAGAGGGGAGGACTTCCACTCCCAGAATCCCCCATCCAGCATGCTTTAAGAGGAGAGGACTTCCACTCCCAGAATCCCCCATCCAGCATGCTTTAAGAGGAGAGGACTTCCACTCCCAGAATCCCCCAGCCAGCCTGCTTTAAGAGGAGAGGACTTCCACTCCCAGAATCCCCCATCCAGCATGCTTTAAGAGGAGAGGACTTCCACTCCCAGAATCCCCCAGCCAGCCTGCTTTAAGAGGAGAGGACTTCCACTCCCAGAATCCCCCATCCAGAATGCTTTAAGAGGGGGAGGACTCCAACTCCCAGAATCCCCCATCCAGAATGCTTTAAGAGGGGGGAACTACAACTCCCAGAATCCCCCATCCAGAATGCTTTAAGAAGGGGGAACTACAACTCCCAGAATTCCCCAGCCAGAATGCTTTAAGAGGGTAGGACTACAACTCCCAGAATCCCCCAGCCAGCCTGCTTTAAGAGGGGGAGGACTTCCACTCCCAGAATCCTCTAGCCAGAAGGCTTTAAGAGGGAAGGACTGCAATGCTGGCTGGGGGATTCTGGGAGTTGAAGTCCTCCCCTCTAAAGAAATTATCGTGGGGGATTACCTGCAAAAGATGAGTTTGCTGCTCTCCTGGAACTGGGCCAGCACCTCTGGAGGCTCCGGCCATTCCACGCTTTTGCCGTAGTCCGCCATGCTCCGCACCCCTTGGAAGCGTTGTAGGAGCTCCAATAAGTGAGACTTCACTTTGTGACGCTTGTAGTAGGCCATGATGGTGTAGATGGCCCGTAGGTATCGGCAACGCTTGCGGGCGAGGGCTCCTCTCCAAACCTGGGAAGAGAGGGACGTCATAACCCTGAGTCTGCAGAACAGGGGGTTCATTTGGGGGGGTCACAAAGGCAGTTCTGGATCCCATAATCCCCCGCTCAGACCCATGATAGTCCTCGACTTACAACCCCAATTGAGCCCTGAATTTCTTTTTCTGAGCGAGGCAGTTGTTACGTGAATTCTGTCCCATTTTACGACCTTTCCTGCTATCACCGTTAAGTGAATCCCTGAAGTTGTTAAAATTAGTCACACGGTTGTCTGGCTTCCTTCTTGTCAGACGGTCGCAAAAGCGGATTACATGACCCTGGGATACTGTGACCGTCTTAAATATGAGCCACACATTCTAATTCTGTTCACCTGACTTTGGGGAATGCCACAATGGTCGTAAAGGTGTAAAACGGTCATACCACTGGTCCTCAACTTACAACCACAGTCGAGCCCCAAATTTATGCTGTTAAGTGAGAAATGGGTTGGATGAGTTTTCTCCATTTCTGGCCACATTTGTTAAGTGAATCAATGCCATTCTTAAATTGGACACCCGGTCGCTAAGTGAATCGGGTTTCCCCATTGACTTCCCTTTTCAAATGGTTGCAAGAAACGATCATGTAATTCCAGGATATTGCCATCGTCATAAATGTGAATCAGTGATCGAGCATCCGAATGGAAGTCAAGGGACCGTACTGATGACACCGTATTATTTGTGGAAAACGGTGGATGGATACATTTTTGGAAAAAAGTTGTAACTTTGAATGGCCACTGTTGTGGCTCAGCAGGAGCCGTTGGAGCTGCCACCAGACTCCGACAGCGAGGGGCCCTATGAGTCGGCTCTGGAGAATGTGGAGGACCCTGGACAGGGTTCCGACTCTGAGCAGGGCGCAGAGAGGCTGGTTGGCCACCAGGAGGCGCCTGAGCCTTGGACCAGTGGGGAGGAGACAACAGAGAGTGATCTGGACGCCAACAGTGAGTTGTTCCTGGATGCCCAGCACCGGAGAGCTAATAGGCGTCAGGAACAGTTGCGCAGTTACAGGAGGTAATTGCACTCAGTTGGTGGTCATTAGGCTCCTCTCCAGACTGTAAAAGGACTGCTTGTGCACACGCCCCTCTTGCAGAAGTCAACGCAGGATCTAATGTCGGAGAACATTATTGTGAGCTTGGTAGGCTGGATTGCTGCCACAGCTTATCTGTGCCGGTTTGCTGCCAAGGACCTGTCTGTCTGTTAATTAAATGCTGTAACTTATCTTTGGCTCAGAGTGTGTGTTGGTGTGGGACAAGGAGGGTCAGAACAGGTCACTAAGCAGACTGTCATAAGTCGAGGACTGCCTGCGGGTCACTTTTTTCACTGCCGTTGTAACTTTGAACGGTCGCTACAGGAGGTACCGTAAATCAAAGGCCACCTGAATTCCCAACCGCGAATGTGTTCTGCGGAGTTCCTCACTTGGGTTCCGCGTGGTTTCGGGTCGCGGCATCCATCGGGGCGAGAAAGCCAGGCACACGGCTTCATCCTAGTGATCCACAACCCTTAACCACAACCCCTTGTTACCTTCTGCAACAACAACACAATAATGGGGATCAGGTTGGAGCGCTCCTCTTCCAGGGCGAACAAGGTCCGGGGCGTTCGGATGAAGATCTTGGTTTGCCCGTAAGCCACGTCGTCTTGGAAGCCGTGTTGCTCTATCAGGGCTCGGGTGGCTGCGGCGTCCGTGGCCATGAGGTGGTTGGGCCAGGTGTATTCACACGTCATCTTGTACCTGGATGAAGAAGAAGGTTGGAGAGTTGACCTGCTTTGACCGGACTGTAGAGGGTCTTCAAGAAGACCCATTAGAGGGTTTGCAGCTCAACGTCGACAATGCCGTTCCCGTCCCAAACCACGAAACCCCGGTTGTTTGTCCTAGGGACAAGCGCTTCCTCCGTTTGATGTTTCTCGCCACCGGGAAACGAAAGCCGGCGGATTTCGACCCCGCGAGGAAAACGCTAGCAGATCGAGGAGAAAGAAGATAGCTCAGCTCCGTTCTCGCTCTGCTGGGAACCAGGATTCTCCCCGTTGGGTATATGTATCACTGTTTTTTTGTAGGGTTCTTGCTGGTGCGTGTTTGTGTATGTGTGTGTGTGTGTGTGTGTTTGTGTGTGTGTGTGTGTGTGTGAGCTTGGGATATTTTTTCCCTGAAGATGTTTCATGACCCAACAAGGTGACATCAACAGTGCTTAGGGGGGGATTTGTGGAGAGGAGGAGGAGGAATATGGAGTCCTTCGTGCTCTGCGACCTCAGTGGCTTTCTTGCAGACATTTCATGACCCAACTAGGTAATGTCATCAGTGAGAGGAGGAGGAGGACTATGACTATGAGGAGGAGCCAAGGTGGCGCAGTGGTTAGGGTGCAGCACTGCAGGCCACTTCAGCTGACTGCTATCTGCAGTTCAGCGGTTCTAATCTCACCGGCTCAAGGTTGACTCAGCCTTCCATCCTTCCGAGGTGGGTAAAATGAGGACCCGGATTGTTGTTGGGGGGCGATATGCTGACTCTGTAAACCGCTTAGAGAGGGCTGAAAACCCTATGAAGCGGTATATAAGTCTAACTGCTATTGCTATTGCTATCCTTGGTGCTCTCTGAGTGATTTTTCTTGCAGACATTTCATGACCCAACTAGAAAACATCATCAGTGAGAGGAGGAAGAGGAGAAGGAGGAGGACCGTTGGGTTCTTAGTGCTCCCTGAGCTGGGTTTTATTGCAGACGTCTCATGATCCAAGTAGGTAACCACATCAGTGCTACAAAGGAGTGGTATTACAGATTGTTCCTTGCCTTTTCCTCCATTCAACTTTTCCACAACAGCTACAAATGTTTACACACCGCTTATAATGTCCGCCCTGCTTTCCTGGCTGTGTCCAGGACTCTCCTCCTCCTCCTCCTCCTCCTCCTCCTCCTCCTCCTCCTCCTCCTCCTCCTCCTCCTCCTCCTCCTCCTCCTCCTCCTTCTTCCTGCTTGGTGAACAGCCAACAGTCCCACTTCCACCAAAGGCTGTCCAAGATAACTCCAGGGGTTGGTTTGTTTCTTCTTCTTCTGGAACTTTTGCAAACGCTCGGCCGCAAACCTTACCGGAGTAAGAAACGGTGGTAGGGTTGCCTGTAGGCGAAGCCGGCCCTTCGGACCCGGACGTTCTCCAGAAGGCCCAAATATGAGACTTGGTGACGGCAACGTTCCTCATCGAACAGAAACGGAGACTTCTGGTCGTTGGGCTTGATGCAACGGACGTAGTAAGGCTCCTGTGGAGAAAGGGAAATGTGCGGAGTTACGAGAGGACCTTCTCCTGTCTTCAGTTTGCCCCGTTGCCTAAAATGGCGTTTCTGGTTTGAAACATCAAGTTTCCTTGGGTGACACAAGAACCTACGCAGTGGTGAGATTCAAATAATTTAACAACCGGTTCTCTGCCCTAATGACCATCTGGGTAGGTGGGGCTTGGTGGTCATGTGATCATGTGGGCGTGGCCAAGTCAATGTCACTCAGGTCGATGGGCGCTTCACCTTAGCTGTTACAATGCAATAAGGGTTAACCGGAGAGGCAGTTTCTGTAAGCAGGGCAATAAAGATTAGCTAGAAACAACACCAGAATGTTTCCTTCCTGCCTTCCTTACAGGATTAGCCCTGTGAAGTGGAAAGAACCAAAAGGAGATTTCTTCCAATAACCGGTTCTCCGATCTGCTTAGAAAGTTACCAACCGGTTCTCCCGAATAGGTGCGAACCAGCTGAATCCCACCCCTGAACCTACGGCTCTGACGACGAACCTATAGCACGTGTGCCAAAGTTGGCACGCTGAGCTCTTTCTGTGGGCATCTGTGCCATTGCCAGCTTCTCTACTGGTTTCCGGCGTGCGTGCTGCTTTTTGCGGGCACCGGAAAATGGCCTGAAAAACGGGCCATTTGGGGAGGCCTTTTTCAAGCCGTTTTTGGCTCGAAAAACGGCCTGAAAATGGCCCGAAACACCGCAAAGAACGTGTGCGCATCAGCCAGCTGGTGTTCAGGATTCCAACACTCTGGTGCCTGCACATGCACTCACATCCCGGATTGGGCACTCGGTCCTAAAAGTTTCACCATCCCTGACCTCTAGTAAATCGGGATGGTCTTGCTAGTTACTATGAATTGACGTAAGACCACAAACGTGCCTCAAATTTCCATCCCTAAGAGAGTCAGTTGTTAAGTGAGCGATGCCTCATTTTATGGCCTTTCTCGCCACTATTGCTAAGCGAATCCCCGTCATTGCTAGTCACACGGTCGTTAAGTGAATCTGGCCTCCCCATTGACTTTGCTTGCCAGAAAGTCATAAAAGGGGGATTACATATCTGCATATCTCAAGGACTACTCAAACGAGAGATATAAAAGAGACTGGAAAAAATGGATTGATTATACTCATAATAAATATGGGACTAAGAAATTCCATATAGAGCAGTGTTTCTCAACCTTGGGGAATTCTGGGAGTTGAAGTCCGGACATCTTCAAGTTACCAAGGTTGAGAAACACTGAGATAGAGTATGCTTAAGATTAGGAAGGATATAAATTGTTTAGTGTTAGCCTAGCAAGGAGGAGCTAAGTTCAATTTAAAGATGTTATTAATTTCTTACTCTTTTTTCAAATATATTCTAAAGTGTTTTTGTTAAAGATTTATACCGTGTATGGGTTCTGGGAAGTCAGGGGAGGGAAGGCTGGGGGTGGGGGGTTGGGGGGGAGGGAGGGAGGCTTGACGAGGGGTGTTAGGTTTTAAAGTAATATGATTGCACATGTATACTGTCTTCTCTTATTTTTTCTTTAAAACTAAGATATGTTAAGTGTATTGATATGGAAGCATAAATACCATCAACACAGAATGGAGTTTGCTCAGAAGCGGAAATACACCAATGAGAGGAAGAGTGGGAAATAGAAGGGAGAAGAAAGATGGGAAGAGAGGAATAGGAGAGAGGAAGAGTGGGAAGCAGAGGAGAGAAGAAAGATAGGAAGAGAGGGATAGGAGAGAGGGTAAGGGGGGAAGATGAGGAGGATAAGGAGGAGTGGACTGTAGAGAGAGGAGAAGGAGAAAGGAAGGGGAAGTAGAGTAGAAAAGGATGATGGAGGGAAGAAAGGAGGTAGGGAGGAAAGAGGCAGAAGAAATTGGTGTATGGAGAGCAGAAGAGCCAATAATTGGTTTTTATTTTTTTATTTCTGGGGGAGTTGATGGAAAGATGAACTGACGTAATTAATAATCAATACAATATGATATTGGCTATGTAACAGTATACATGTGATTATATGTTATGAAAATGGAAAATAAAAAACTTTTGCTTTAAAAAAAAAGGGGGGGGGATTACATGATCCTGGGACACAGTGACTGTCATAAATATGAGTCGCTTGACAAGCGTCTGAATTTTGACCATATCACCCCAGGATTAGTGAAATGGTCGTAAGTGTGAAAAAGCCACTTTTTCAGTGCGGTTGTAACTTTGAACGGTCACGAAACAAACTGTTGTAAGTCAAGGACTTACCCGAACCACACAACCCTGGTACTGATTTCACAATCCCGGCGATTCACTTAACAACGGTGGCAAGGAAGGTTGTAAAATGGGGCAAAACGTGTATTTAATGACTGCCTCATTTGGCAATGGAAATTTTTGGGCTCAGTTTTAGTCCTAAGCTGAGGACTACCTGTAAAAACTTGCCAACAGCCAAAAGGAGTGTGTTTGTGTCTGCATTTATTAGAGAGGATTTCGGCTGCCGGCTGTCTCCGATATACAGACTTTCCCAAGATTTTCGAGCCTTAAACGCTGTGGCTTTGGGTTTCTATTTATGGAGGCGTTGCATAATAAACCTTTAAAACTAACCGTAATCTCCATCTTAGTGTGGCTTATTTATAGCGCATCAGTGATGCACAAGCTTCCAACTAGCAAACCTTTCATTTTAGCTCCCACCGAAGCTGAAAATAGACCCAGTAACACAATGAGCAACCGTCCCACTCCTCCTCCATCCACAGCCCCTCCTCCTTCCCCAACCGGAAGGGAACTCCGAATGCTGGCTTGCCTCTGTCTCATTCTTGTCTCATGCCCTGTTCATAGTACTGGGGGGAATCCTAGGAATTGAAGTCCACCTGTCTTCAGGTTGTTCAGTTTGAGGGACACGGAAGGAGGATCTCAGATACTTGCAAGGTCCTCCAGCAGCTTGTTAGTCCTCTGTCAGAGCCTTGTTCACGAGACTGGGGAATTCTGGGAGTTGAAGTCCACCATCTTAAAGCTGCCATGGTTGAAGGACATAGGAGGAGGACCTGAGATGCTTGGGAAGGTCTCTACTGCTGGGTTTGAAGGACATGGAAGGAGGACCAGATACCTGGGAAGATCTCTACTGGTAGGTTTGAAGGACATAGGAGGAGGACCAGATGCCTGGGAAGGTCTCTACTGCTAGGTTTGAAGGACATGGGAGGAGGACCAGATCCTTGGAAAGGTCTCTACTGCTAGGTTTGAAGGACATGGAAGGAGGACCAGATGCCTGGGAAGGTCTCTACTGTTAGGTTTGAAGGACATGGAAGGAGGACCTCAGATACTTGGGAAGGTCTCTACTGCTAGGTTTGAAGGACATAGGAGGAGGACCTCAGATACTTGGGAAGGTCTCTACTGCTAAGTTTGAAGGACATAGGAGGAGGACCTCAGATGCTTGGGAAGGTCTCTACTGCTAAGTTTGAAGGACATGGAAGGAGGACCAGATGCTTGGGAAGGTCTCTACTGCTAAGTTTGAAGGACATAGGAGGAGGACCTCAGATGCTTGGGAAGGTCTCTACTGCTGGGTTTGAAGAACATAGGAGGAGGACCTCAGATACTTGGGAAGGTCTCCACTGCTAGGTTTGAAGGACATAGGAGGAGGACCAGATCCTTGGGAAGGTCTCTACTGCTGGGTTTGAAGAACATAGGAGGAGGACCTCAGATACTTGGGAAGGTCTCTACTGCTAGGTTTGAAGGACATAGGAGGAGGACCAGATGCTTGGGAAGGTCTCTACTGCTAGGTGTGAAGGACATACGAGGAGGACCTCAGATACTTGGGAAGGTCTCTACTGCTAGGTTTGAAGGACATAGGAGGAGGACCAGATGCTTGGGGAGGTCTCTACTGCTAAGTTTGAAGGACATAGGAGGAGGACCAGATGCTTGGGAAGGTCTCTACTGCTAGGTTTGAAGGACATAGGAGAAGGACCTCAGATACTTGGGAAGGTCTCTACTGCTAAGTTTGAAGGACATAGGAGAAGGACCTCAGATGCTTGGGAAGGTCTCTACTGCTAAGTTTGAAGGACATAGGAGGAGGACCTCAGATGCTTGGGAAGGTCTCTACTGCTAAGTTTGAAGGACATAGGAGAAGGACCTCAGATACTTGGGAAGGTCTCTACTGCTAAGTTTGAAGGACATAGGAGAAGGACCTCAGATGCTTGGGAAGGTCTCTACTGCTAAGTTTGAAGGACATAGGAGAAGGACCTCAGATGCTTGGGAAGGTCTCTACTGCTAAGTTTGAAGGACATAGGAGAAGGACCTCAGATACTTGGGAAGGTCTCTACTGCTAAGTTTGAAGGACATAGGAGGAGGACCTCAGATGCTTGGGAAGGTCTCTACTGCTGGGTTTGAAGAACATAGGAGGAGGACCTCAGATACTTGGGAAGGTCTCCACTGCTAGGTTTGAAGGACATAGGAGGAGGACCAGATCCTTGGGAAGGTCTCTACTGCTGGGTTTGAAGAACATAGGAGGAGGACCTCAGATACTTGGGAAGGTCTCTACTGCTAGGTTTGAAGGACATAGGAGGAGGACCAGATGCTTGGGAAGGTCTCTACTGCTAGGTTTGAAGGACATACGAGGAGGACCTCAGATACTTGGGAAGGTCTCTACTGCTAGGTTTGAAGGACATAGGAGGAGGACCAGATGCTTGGGGAGGTCTCTACTGCTAAGTTTGAAGGACATAGGAGGAGGACCAGATGCTTGGGAAGGTCTCTACTGCTAGGTTTGAAGGACATAGGAGAAGGACCTCAGATGCTTGGGAAGGTCTCTACTGCTAAGTTTGAAGGACATAGGAGAAGGACCTCAGATACTTGGGAAGGTCTCTACTGCTAAGTTTGAAGGACATAGGAGGAGGACCAGATGCCTGGGAAGGTCTCTACTGGTAGGTTTGAAGGACATGGGAGGAGGACCTCAGATACATGGGAAGGTCTCTACTGTTAGGTTTGAAGGACATGGAAGAAGGATCAGATACATGGGAAGGTCTCTACTGCTGGGTTTGAAGGACATAGAAGGAGGACCTCAGATACTTGGGAAGGTCTCTACTGCTAGGTTTGAAGGACATGGAAGGAGGACCAGATACTTGGGAAGGTCTCTACTGCTGGGTTTGAAGGACATAGAAGGAGGACCTCAGATACTTGGGCTGATGAGCTGCCCTGCTGATCTGTTTACCCCAGTTTTTTAAAATTGTGTCCAGAGTGAAAAATGGGGTCAGTGAACCTTGAAATTCAGAGGTCCAGTGATGGCGTGTTCCTTGTACATCGGAGGAATGGACCAAGGTGTCCATGATCAAGAACTTTGGTTGACCTCATGGAGATGGGTGGACTTCAACTCTGCTGTCTAATGTTTTCAACTCTACTGTCTACTGAGGTCCTCCAGGGGCCTGTTTGCCCCCGTTTCTCTTTTTTGAGCCCCGTTCTGAAGACTGGGGAATTCTGGGAGTTGAAGTCCACCCATCTCCAAGGGGCTGAGCTTGTGGAACTCTACCAGAAAAGGAAGAGCTGAGATACCTTGGAAGCTAGGTTGTCCACCAAGGCCACGATGGAGTTCTTGAACAGGGTGGCCGCAGTCAGGGGGCGCTTCGTCACCTCCGTGATGCTCTGCTTGCCTTCCGGCCACATCTCCTGCAGGAGGGGGTCCGCGCTGGGAAAAGATGCCAAAAGAGGTTTTTAAAAAAAGTCAATATGGCAGCTGGGATGTTGCTGCAAAGTTGGGATTTTTGCACAGACAAATCCACCTCTTGACACAAGGCGGTAAGAAGCATCAACGCTGAAACTTTTGGAATCGCCCTTTAATGAAGTTTGCCTCCTTTCCCGGTCAAGAGTTTAGAGGCTGATTTAGCATGATGAGAGTTATAGTCCGATGTTTTTGGAGGCCTGCCCGCTACGCCAAGTAATTTCCTTAACTAACTTGCTACCAAGACCAGGGAAGGCAGCAATAACAACAACAACAACAACAACAACAACATCAAGCATGGAGAAGTAAAAACTATTGTCAGGCGAGAGTACACCAACAGAGTTAGGAAAATTTTGAAATCTAAATTGAATGGTGGAAATACAATCAATGCCATAAATACCTGGGCAATACCAGTTATAAGACACACAGCTGGTATAGTTAACTGGACACAAGCTGATTTGGACATTTTGGACCGAAAAACCAGGAAAATAATGACAATGCGCTACAGTTTACATCCACGTGGTGATACTGATAGACTATACCTGCCCCGAAAATCAGGTGGCAGAGGATTATTACAAGTGAAGCAAACAGTTGAAGAAGAAAAACATGCACTGGCTGATTATTTAAAAGAAAGTCAAGAACATCTATTAATCGAAGTAAAGAACAAAAATCTACTGAAGGCCCAACAGACAAAACAAGAATACAGAAAAGATGTGATAAAATCAAGAATGGAGAGTTGGCAGAACAAAGCACTGCATGGCTAATTTCTGGAAAAAATAAAAGATAAAGTGGACAGTGACAAACTTGGTTATGGTTAACAATAGGTACATTAAAGAAAGAAACAGAGTCACTAATCCTGGCTGCGCAAGAACAAGCTATCTGCACAAATGCCATTAAAATCGAAAAATCCTCTGATGATGCCAAATGCAGACTTTGCAAAGAAGCTGATGAAACTGTTGATCACATGCTCAGCTGCTGTAAAAAAAATCGCGCAGACTGATTATAAATTGCGGCACAATTCAGTAGCACAAATGATCCATTGGAATTTGTGCAAAAATTATAATATTAAAACAGCAACAAACTGGTGGGAACATCAACCTGAAAAAGTCACCGAAAATCAGGTGGTCAAGATGTTGTGGGATTTCCGTATACAAACGGACAAAATACTGGCACATAATACACCAGACATCATACTGGTTGAGAAAAATAAGGACACAATCATAGACATCGCAATACCAGGTGATAGCAGGGTCGCCGAGAAGGAACATGAAAAAAATCTCAAAATACCAGGACTTAAAAATCGAAATTCAAGGACTATGGCACAAACCAGCAGTGATAATTCCAGTGGTAATTGGCACACTGGGTGCTATTCCAAAAGCACTGGAATTACATTTAAAACAGTTAAAAATTGACAAAATCACCATCGGTCAAATGCAAAAAGCCGCACTGCTTGGATCTGCACGCATATTACGAAAATACGTTACGACGTCCTAGGCCCCTGGGTGGGGCCCGACTAGTAACCAATGCCAAATCCGGCGAAACAACTGGCTGCTGTGATACAATTGTATAACAACAACAGCAACAACAACAACCCCTCCGAGGAGCTTTACCTTGTCGTAGTGGAGGGGCTTGCATGCTCAAGTGATCCTAAGGGCTATGCTGAACAGGTGCAACCATATCAGACAGGTCTTAGGTGAAGGGCCAGACAAAATTTGCTCCACAACCCATTCAAATATGGTGAATACGAGAAAAATGAAATTTATGCCAGCTGAACCATCGCCCGGATTAACAGGGGTTCCATTGGATGCTATGGCTCCTGGGCGTTCTGCGGAAATTGAGCTACAGGGCTCAGCTCCCTCTGCTAGGCAACCAGGGCATGGAACTGACAAGCTACTGGAAGAAAATGTAAAAAATCTGGACTAGGGAAGAAAACATCTCTATTATGGAAGCTTACTATCAGTCTGAGCCAGAAAAACGTGGATTTCAAAAACGAATGTATCAGATTTGGAAGGTGAATCACACGGACTGTGATATCAGTGAACAAAGGCTAATGGACCGACGACGTGTAATTCTGAGCCACAAATTTTTCACTACAGCAGAATGAACAGGAATCAAAGAGAAAGCAACTAATGGTCTAAGTATATTAACAAAGAAGAGTAACATCAAGAATGATTTGCAGACTCAAAAGCAAACTGAGAAAGACAGGAAAAGGTGATGAAATGGATGAAGATAAAGAACAAGGAAGCACTGAAGAGCAAGCACCAACAGAAAGTACTCAATTAGCTGAAAAAATAAAGTATCAAATGGAAGATGCTGAAAGAACATGTTTGCCAAAGCTGAACCAAGTGAACCGCAAAGAATTGAGAAAGGTACTAAAAAAGGTCAGTGAGGCTGTGCAAACCATTCAAACCACTACATTAGCTGAAACAAACCAGCTGATGTATGCAGCAGCCTTCATAACCACCAAAGAATTGGGTTTGAAAATACAAAGGAACCATAGAGGCAAGAAGGGGAAGCCTAAATGGAAAATTTGATTGGAATTGAAGATCAAAAAATTTCGTGGAGACTGAGCAGCTTGAAGAACTTAAGGCAAGGTCAGCTAAAGAACAAGCAGGTCAAAAACAGCCTGGAAGCAAGATACGATTTGGAGAATAAGGAGATTGCGGTAGTAATTGAAGAGCTGAAGCAGAGGGATGTTGCTATTGCTGAAAAGATTAAACGGTATGAAAACCGAGTAACTCAGTTTAAGGAAAACTCAGAGTTCAGAGCAAATCAGCACCAGTTTTATAAGAACTTAGAAAGTGGAGATGGAGTAACAACAAATGAAAAGCCTGATAAAGAGAAAGCTCTGAAATTCTGGAAGAATTTGTGGGAAAACAACAAGAAGCACAACAGAAATGCAACATGGATCAAGCAGGTTGAGGATTCTATTAAAGTGCATAAAATGGAAGATGTGAAAATAACAAAAGAAATGGTGCAAAGGCAGTCAAGAAAAGTGAAGAATTGGAGTGCACCTGGACCAGATGAGTTACATGGCTTCTGGTTAAAGGCACATACAAGTGTGCATAAAAGATTGGCAGCTCAAATGAACCAGATCTTAAAAACACCTGAAAATGATGAATGGATGACAACTGGAAGGACATTTTTGATCCAAAAAGATAAAGAAAAAGGAAAGGACCCTGGAAACTATAGGCCAATCACCTGTTTGCACAACAACATACAAGCTCCTTACTGGTATCATTGCAAACCAAATTTACGGATACTTGGAAAGAAATAACTTGCTTCCTGTAGAACAGAAAGGATGCTGCAAAAATTCAAGAGGAACAAAGGACCAACTGCTGATTGACAAGCTAATCCTAAAGAATTCAAAGAAAAGACGAACCAAGCTGTTCATGGCTTGGATAGACTATAAGAAAGCGTTTGATTCAGTTCCCCATAGCTGGATCAAGAAACGCCTGAAAATCTTTGGCATCAGCAGCAACATACAAAAATTCATGGAAACTTCAATGAACCTCTGGAAAACGAAGCTTATGGCTAATGGAGAAGAAATGGGTGAAGTTGAAATTAAACGAGGCATTTTCCAGGGCGATTCCCTTTCACCCCTACTTTTTATACTCTCAATGCTACCACTGACAATCATTTTGAAGAAGATGAACTGTGGATACGGACTTGCAAAGAAAGGACTGAAAATTTCGCACTTGGTGTACATGGATGATTTGAAGCTGTTTGGTAAAACAAAAGCTGAACTGAATTTATTAATTGAAAGCACAAAAGAATTTAGCCAAGACATTGATATGCAGTTTGGAATTGACAAATGTGCAGCAATGGCAACCAAAGCAGGCAAGGTCATAGAAGATGATGGAATAGAACTTGAGAAGGAAGAAATGATAAAGGCAGTAAAAGCAGAAGAAGGCTACAAGTACTTGGGGATTTTAGAGGCCTCTGACTTAACGCATAATAAAGTCAAGGAATTAACCTCAGCCAAGTACATTCGACGAATTCGCAAGATGTTAAAGTCCAAATTGAGTGGAGGAAAACGTCATAAAAGCCATAAATACCTGGGCTATACCTGTAATTCGATACTCTGCAGGAGTCCTTGACTGGACCCAGATGGAGCTAGACAATTTGGACAGAAAAACAAGAAAGCTTATGACAATGAATCATGCTTTGCACCCTAAAAGTGATGTTGACCGATTGTATCTACCAAGAGCAGAGGGTGGTCGAGGACTCCTGCAAATAAAGCAGACTGTGGAAGAAGAAAGACACAGCTTGAATGATTATATCCAGGAAAGTGAAGAACCAAGGATTAAGGAAGTAAATAAAGAAGGTCTTTTGAAGACAGCTAAGTCAAAAGCTGAATATAAGAAAAAAGTAATTGAGAAGCGAGCTGAAAATAGGAAAAGCAAAGCTATGCATGGCCATTACTTGAAAAGTATTGAAGGCAAAGCTGACCAAAAGCTAACTTGGAACTGGTTAAGATCAGGAGCACTGAAAAAAGAAACAGAAGGCTTTATTTTGGCAGCTCAAGAACAAGCCTTAGCCACAAACTGCATGAAGGCAAAAATTCAACATGTTACCACCAACAGCAAATGTCGCCTCTGTAATGAGAAAGACGAGACAGTCAACCACTTGATCAGTGGGTGCAGCAAAATTTCACAAACTGACTACCTACAACGCCATGACCGCGTTGCTAAAACCATTCACTGGAAATTGTGCCAAAAGTTTGGATTTGAGTACAGCAAAAACCACTGGGAACATCAGGTTGAGAAGGTTTTAGAGAATGAGAAAGTCAAGATCTTGTGGGACTTCAGAATCCAGACTGACAGCCACTTGGCCCACAACACACCTGTCATAACAATAGTTGAAAAGAAAAAAAGTATGGTTCATTGACATTGCAATACCTGGAGATGCACGGATTGAAGATAAACAGCAAGAAAAAAATCACGAAATACCGGGACTTGCAAATTGAAGTTGGGCGACTGTGGAAAAAGAAATCGTGTGTTGTCCCGATTGTAATTGGAGCCCTTGGAGCAACACCCAAAGGGCTACCTCGCTATTTGGAAATTCTAAATTTACCTGACTTGAACATTCTGATTCTACAAAAAAACCACCCTACTTGGAACAGCTTATATCCTCCGACGTTACCTTAACAGTTCCTAGGTCCTTGGTTAGGACTCGAGCTGTTGAGCTACCAACCAGCCCCAAAGGCTGTGAATCTCACCAAAGATTAACCACATCATAATAATACAGTAACACAGGAAGACTTCCACTTACAACCAATCGTTAGGGACCATTTGAAGTTACAATGGCCCGGTTTTCACACTTACGACCGCCATAGCATCACCATGGCCATGTGATAAAAATTAACACACTTGGCAATGGGCTCGTGCTTATGACGGTTGCAGAATCCCGGGTTCCCTTTTGTGAGCTTCTGATGAGCTGAGTCAATGGGGGAAGCCAGATTCATTTAATGACCGTCTTACTAACTGAATTGCATGATCCTTTTTGGGGGGACCTTCTGACTAGCTGAGTCAATGAGGGAAGCCAGTGTTGTGGCCTGCCAGCTGCCAGCCCCTCCGGGAGCTGAATCAGAGGAGGAGAAGGAGGCGGTGTGGGAGTAAGGGTCAGGCTCAAGGCAACTTCCGAGGGGGAAGAGGGAGTGGAGCTGTCAGAGAGAGAGACAGCCGTCAGGACCCAGATGGAGAGTCAACAGCCCCCAGGTTTGGAGGTGGCTGATGAGGAAGAGGAGGAGCAGCTGGGTCCAGTGCCTGATACCCAGAAGCCAGAGGAGAGGAGAGCAGTGGAAATCTATGGGCCGGTCCCCTTACAGGAATAATAGAGATGGAAGGGACCTTGGAAGTCATCTAGTCCAGTGGTGGGTTTCTAATTTTTTTTACTACCGGTTTACTTGTGCACACATGCGCGCACGCGTGACACTTTTCCACATGCGCAGAAGCATCTGGCTGAGTGGGCGGAGCCTCTGATCTCCGCTACTACCGGTTCGCCTGATCTGGGCTGAACCAGGAGCATCCCGCCTCTGACCTAGTCCCAACCCCCCTGGTCAAGCAGGAGATGGTTAGAAGAGTAACAGGATCAACTGCAGGGATTCACCGGTGGCAGGAAAAGGTAGTAAAAGGTGGGCAAAACTCACTTAGTGACATAAATGCAGGGCTTAATTGCAGTCATAAACCGAGGACCTCCTGTGCACCAAGGTCAATGGCCAAACTGCGCCACTCGAGATGAGTTTCCTTCAAATCCTGGCTTCTCCCACTGCCCTCAGCCGGACCTACCTGTTGTAAAGCAGTCGCTTGATATCCTGGAACAGACTGTCTTTGTTCTTATCAAGAAATCCTTCCACGGAATACCTGAAACCCAGATTCAGAAGTGCAGGTCAGTGCGGGTGGTTGTGAACTGCCTTCCTGTGTAGCACGATGCTCAGGGGGCCGGGCTAGATGGCCTCTAAGGTCCCTTCTAGATCCTATTCCCTAGTCCCTATTCTATTCTATTGTATTCTATTCTATTTTATTCTATTCTATAGCAAACCAGTGCAAATCTATGCTTGTCAAAATCGGTTGCTTTAAGATGGATGGACTTCAAGTCCCAGAATTCCCCATTAAAGCATGTATGGACTTCAAGTCCCAGAATCCTGCAGGGAACTTCCTTTAAGATGGGCGGACTAATTTGATTCTGAACTTAACAAGGGCAGCAAGATTGTTGGTGGCGCAGTATTGGAAGAAGGGAGAAATGCCTGCTGTTCAAGAATGGACGTTAAAAGTAGTAAACTTAGCAGAGATGGCCAAAATCTCAGCATTTCTGAAGGACCATTCAGATGAGAAATACAAGCTGGACTGGAGAAGATGGATTGACTACATTCAAAATAAATATCGGACTAAGAAATTTCAACTAGCTTAAGAATGAATGAACAAGGAATGTTATAACTTATCTAAAGTTAGCTTAATAATAAAAGGGGAGTTAAAGTACAAGAGGGAGGTAGGATGCTAAAGTTAGTTAGCTTATGTTAGTGTATGATTGTTAAATGTTTATACCCTGTATTTTGCTCTGGGAGGTTGGGGGGGAAGGGAGGGTTGGAGGGGGGGCAGGGTTGGGGCGGGGGGAGGGAAGCGGAAGGGGAAATAGTTGTAAAATCTATTAAAACTCTTCAATTTAAAAAAAAAAGATGGGTGGATTTCAATTCCCAGAATTCCACAATCGGCATGCATGGATTTCCCCAGAATCCTCTAGCCGGCATGCATGGATTTCAACTCCCAGAACCCCCTTAGCCAGCTTGTGTGGATGTCAAATCCCATAATTCAACAGCTAGCATCATTATCATCATCATCTTTTAAAGACCCCATAATCCCTTGAGGATTGGAGTCTGGGCTACTGAATGGAGCTGTTTACTGGCCGGATGCCCGTCCCTGTCGCCAATGGGGAGTTAAGTTCATCGGACATAATCTCAACGTGCCCATCGAGAGGAATCTCTGGCTCTGCCTAGGATCGAAATCACAGCCTCCTCCTAATTGTGAGGCGAGAGCTCCAAATTCCCCAGCTGACATGGGTGGAGATTAATTCCCAGAATTCAATAGGCAGAATTCCTGGACTTCAACTCCCAAAATTCCCCCAACAACCACCACCATCAACGTGCTTCTTCAACCAGCAGAAGGGGAAGTAAGGGAAAGGATTGAGGAAAATCCACTTGCATAACGTCTCCCGCGTAATGCTTGATCCGGAAATCGCGTCCGTACTCCAGGGACTTGTCGGTGGAATTGAGCTGTGGAAACACATAAGCCGAAGCCCGTCAGGGTGTGGTTGTGTGGTGGGTGTATCGTTTCCCCTGCTCGCACAATCCCACTTGTTCTCGTGGAACGAAGCCGAAAAACAGCACGAAAGGAAGGATTGTGTAGGTTGGATTCGCTTACCAAGCACGTTTTTTTCCCTTCACAATTGTGGTGACTAAATTTACAACCGTCGTACAAATGGTCATAGCATCGAGTCAGCTCATGTGATAGCAATAGCAATAGCAGTTATATACCGCTTCATAGGGCTTTCAGCCCTCTCTAAGCGGTTTACAGAGTCAGCATATCGCCCCCAACAACAATCCGGGTCCTCATTTCACCCACCTCGGAAGGATGGAAGGCTGAGTCAACCTTGAGCCGGTGAGATTTGAACCGCTGAACTGCAGATAGCAGTCAGCTGAAGTGGCCTGCAGTACTGCACCCTAACCACTGCGCCACCTCGACAGTGATTATCTGCTTCATTGAGGTTGTAAGTTGAAGAATGGCTGTAACGGTTTAAATTTATAACTTGGCCTTACGAAGCAAAATTCAGTCGATCAATCAGAAGTGAGCTGGAAGGGACCTTGAAGGTCATCTAGTCTAACTCCCTGCTCACGCGGGAGACCCTTGGCCATTTCAGACAAGGGGTCGTCTAGCCTCTTCTTCAAAATTCATAAGAAAAACCAAGAAAAAAACTTTACATATTCGAATAAAAATATAAAAAAAATCATGTTATTAAATTTATTTTAAGAAGGCAACTCAATTTCTAAATTTTTCCCCCTGGATGTGAAAAATTGTGCATTTAGCGGCATCATATGTAAAACAAAGGACAAAACTGATGTTGTTTGAAAGATAAATAAATCTAAAGAAGAGACTCGACAGTCACTTGTCTGAAATGGTATAGGATCTCCTGCTTGAGCAGGGGGCTGGACTAGAAGACCTCCAAGGTCCCTTCCAGCTCAATTCCGATTCTATTTCCGATTTTAAAAGAAAGCTTTCTGAAAGCTTTATAATACTGTGATCAACTTACGACCGTTCGTTTAGTGACTTCCCAAGCATTACAATGAAACTGAAAAACATGACTTATGACCAGTCCTCACACTTACGTCCATTGTGGCATTTCCCCAAAAACACGTCGTCAAATTTCAGCGCTTGGTTTCCGGTGTGTATTTAGGATGGTTGCAGCATCCCGGGGGGTCACGTGATCACCATTTTCCAACCTTCCCAGCCAACTCCCGACAAGCAAAGTCAATTGAGGAAGCTGGTTCCACTTAACAACGGTGTGATTCACTTGGCAGCGATTCACCAAACCCAAAAGCTCGGGAAGCCAGGGACGATTCACCGAAAAAACTTCTTTGCTTAGCAATGGAGCATCTGGTTCATGCTACAGTCGTAAGTAGAGGACTGCCTGTCGCCAATTGCCCGCCCCTTTTCCTCCCTATAGCTGCCCTGGGTTCGAATTGCACTGTTGCCCTCTTTAACTTTTAGAAGTCCCTGTGCTGCTGCAGTGTCACCCAGATTATTCAGGAAAAACACACACACACACCCCACCCATCCCTGAAAAGTGTCCCTACGTGATCGCCAAATTTCTTCCCCCATATCCCGTACGGGAGCGGTAAAGGATCCTCAGATTGTGTTCCTTACGGGATATTATTCCTATGATCCTCTTACCTTCCTGCTGGTATAATGGGGGTGTTTGCCAAGCCTGGTGTCCATGCTCTCCAAGAAAAGGGCATCGGTGACTTTCCCTACGGTCAAGCAAGCTTCGTCCAGGACGGCGATGATGCCCTTGTGCGGCTCTTCCACCAGATCAACAATGATTTGATTGTCGAAATATTCAATCTGTCGAGAGAAGGCAGAGTCGATGCTTGGCAAGGGAAGAGTTAAAGCGGATCGCCCCCCAAAAAAAACAACAACACTTGACTGCTTTAAGGTGTGTGGACTACAACTCCTAGTATTCCAGCCACGGCGAGTTTCACAAATCTTTAAAGTTGTTCAGGTTGAGAATGACCTCTCTAGAGAGTGTGAAATTTGAAAAACCGCTTTGTCCACTGCAGCCACTCCTTGACTTACAACCTTTCATTTAATGACCATTCAAACGATGTGCTGATAAAGGGGACATGGCCAGTCCTTGACTTACAATCATTCATTTAATGAAAAGGGACTTATGAGAAGTCTTCAACCTACCACCATTTGTTTAATGATGGTTCAAAGTTACAACGATGCTGATAAAAAGGAACAGGTCATTCCTCACATTCATGATGGTTACAGCGTCCTCATGATCACATGATCAAAATTTGGGCACTGGGCAACTGGCATGTATTTAGGACTGTTGCAGGGTCCTGGATTCAAGAGATCGTCCCTTGTGACCTTCCCACCAGATTCAACAGGATTTGCTTAAGGATTGTGTGATCCACTTAACAACCGTGGCAAAAAAAGTCAGGCACGATTTACTTAACAACCAGGTCGCTTAGTGATGGAAATTCCGGTCCCATTTTGTGATCATAAGTCAACGACTAACCGTACAGTCCAGTTTCAACTGTAATCGTTTAATTTCAGATCGAAGACAACTTTGGAGGGTTTACCGGGCCGGGGGGGGGGTGGGGGCAGCTGCATTGATGTTTAAGGGACTCACATGTTGCCACTCGATCCCCTCGCGTTGGTATTCCTGCTGCTCCTGCTGGAGGATCAACTCGATGAAGAGCTGCTGAAGTTTCTCGTTGCAGTAGTTGATACAAAACTGCTCGAAGCTGGGAAAAAGAGACTTAGAAAGTCAGGAGCCTGGCCCAACAAACCTGCCCCCCCCCTCACAAGCGCCCATCCATCTACAGGAATTCCTCGCTTAATGACTGACCGCTTAACAACCATTCCAAATTACAACACACTCAAAGAAAGTTAGTTATGACATATTGTCACAAAGTGTGATAATTCCCCCGGTTGCGTTGTGGCTCGTCGACGGCCACCTCCACAGTCAGAGGAGGCAGAGGGGGAGCCAAGGTTAACATCGGCGGAGCAAGAGGACTCGGAGCCAAATGCAGAGCAGGGCCCATCTACTCACTCTCAGACAGAGAAACAGCTGTTTTCGGGGCCTGAGCTGAGCAAGGGGGAGTAATAGATGGGGGCTATCCCAGATGTGCATATATGCAGAGAGAAGAGAGGAGGGCTGGGGGCCAGCTGTACAGGAAAAGGAGGAGACATTAACAAGCTACTCCCTGGCTGGAACATAAAGAGGAGGGGTGTGGGAGGCACCGGTTGTTGTAGACAACCGTTTGTGCTACAGGAGATCCCCCTCCATCGGATTACTTTGCCAGGATTACTTTGCCAACACCCAGGTGGGTGAGGAGGACTCTTTGCGTTGGGGGGTTGAAGTGCTAATTGAGCCTCCCCTGCTGGGAACTCAGAGGCATTGCAATTAGCTCAGCCGGTGTGAGTAGAGACTGCTACTGCTTGTCGAAACATCGAAGGACTTACTATCTGGAGTTTTGTCCGTGAACGCAGTTTATTTCTGCCTTGTTAAATAAAAAGGGGGGGGGGTTTCCTCACGAGTCACCTGAGTGGGATTTGGCTCAAACGTAGCTGCAGCAGAGCAACCCGGAGACTTACTGTATTTTTCGGAGTATGACGCACCTTTCCATCCCTAAAGGAACGTGGAAACGTTGGTGCATCTTATACACCGAATACAGCCATTCTTGGCCTCCTAAAGCTCTGTCCCCCGCATCCCATTTTTGTGAAAAACGGGGGGAAAACGGCCCGTTTTTTGCAAAGACGGCCCGTTTTTGCAAAGACGGCCCGTTTTTTGCAAAGACGGCCCGTTTTTTGCAAAGACGGCCCGTTTTTTGCAAAGACGGCCCGTTTTTTGCAAAGACGGCCCGTTTTTTGCAAAAACGGGGTGTTTTTGCCTACCCCCAGCCCTTCTGAAGCCTGCAGAATGCTCCTGGGGAGGGGGGAGGGAGGACAAAATCTTTTTTTCTTACATACCTCTTCAAAATCTTGGTGCGTCTTATACACCGGTGCGTCTTATAGTCCGAAAAATACAGTAGGTGGAAAAAAACATGCAGCTGCAGCCGGCTAGTGGTGAGGAAGAGGAGCTGCCTGCTGCAGCTGATCCAAGAACAGGCAGGGCAGGGAAGAGGCGGGAAGCAGAGGAGCCAGATAACCCGCGAGGAGGCAGCCTCGCCGCTCTTGATGGGTTGCACCAGAAGCCGCCCATTTAGCACAACAGAAGAGTAGGAAGCGATGCTGGGACACAACACGTTCATTTCCTAGCTGTGTAGTTTTTGGTCGTTGTGATGCCTACCTGTCTTTGTATGCCACACTGTGCCTTGAACTTGGAAGGTGCCACGTGACCTCTGGATTTTTCCTTCCCTCGGGGATCCGCTTGTATTTTGGATTTAATCCTGCCTGGTGGGTTTATTTGGATTGGGAAACTTTTAAGTGCTGTGTGTGGGTCCACTGGCCATTGCTCTGAGGACCGGCCTCGATCTGCTTGTGGCTGGATTGAGTTGCGACAGTTCTGGGTTTTGGGTGAAGGGAGTTTCAGGGGGAATATTGATAAACCCACTAAGCTACAATTACTTACACTTCTGCAACGTGCTCTACATGGGGCAGCCCTTGAAGAGCATTCGGAGACTTCAGCTTGTCCAGAATGCAGCCGCGCGAGTGATCGTGGGTGCACCTCGGTTCACCCACTTAACACCTATCCTCTGCGAGCTGCGCTGGCTGCCTATTGGTCTTCAGATACGCTTCAAGGCGCTAGTCGTCACTTATAAAGCCCTTCATGGTATTGGACCTGGGTACTTGAGAGACCGCCTGCTGCCAATTACCTCAAACAGACCGATTAGATCCCACAGATTGGGCCTCCTCCGAATTCCATCCGCTGGCCAATGCCGATTGGCGACCACCCGGAGGAGGGCCTTCTTTGTGGCTGCTCCGACCCTCTGGAACGAACTCCCCGTGGAGATTTGAATCCTCACCACCCTCCAGGCTTTCCGCAAAGCCCTTAAAACCTGGCTGTTCCGACAGGCAGGGGGCTAATGAGTTCTTGTCCCCGTTCGAATGGTATGGTTGTTGAGTGTTTTAAATTGTGGTATTGTTTTGTCCATGTTCTTTTTTCCCTATTTGCATCCTCCCGCCGCCCCCCTTGACTTGGTTGTGAGCCGCCCTGAGTCCCTTCTGGGAATAGGGCAGCATAGAAATATAATAAATTCAATTCAATTCAATTCAATGTGTGTGTGTGTGAGAGAGAGAGAGAGAGCGATCTGGACAACACACAAAGTAACAATTGCTGGTGTACGGGCGGTCCTCAACTTATGACCGCAATGGAGCCCCAAATGCCTGTCGCTGAGCAAGACAGTTGTTGAGTGAGCTTCGCCCTGTTTTATGATCTTTATTGCCACCGTTGTTAAGTGAATCGCTGCAGTTATGAAGTTAGTAACGCGGCTGTAAAATAAAACAGGCTTCCCCGTTTGTCTTAGTTTCTCAGAAGGCTGCAAATGGGGAATCCCCATGGCATGCAACCGTCATAAAGATGAGTCAGTTGCCAAGCGTCTGAATTTGGATCATGTGACCATAGGGATGTACGAAGAAAAACAGTCATGAATCAATTCTTTTTTCAGTGCCACCGTTTGTAACTCCGAACGGTCGCTAAATGAACTTCTGTGAGTTGAGGACATCGTGGACTTACATATTATATGATTTGCAACTGGCTCGTCTTTACGACCGGTTTCAGACTCCTGTGGTCACATGACAGTGATTTGCAACCTTGTTTTTGTCAGCTTTTGCCGCTTTCCAGCAAAAAAAACACCTCATTTTGAGATAATAGATTCACTTAACAACCATGTGCTTCCTTTAACAACCGTGTAATTCATGGAATGGCCCTGGTGGCTCCCTTTAGGCTCATCACAACACAGTCATAAAACTGAGGCCCTGGCCAACGACGGCCCATTTAAACAACTGCAACAACTTACGACCAAAACCCGAAGCCCAGTTTTTGGTCGTTAAATGAGGACTGCTGGTACGACCCAAGGATTCCCTTGGCGTCTTCTACCTGTTGTTGTCGAAGATCTCAAAGCCATAAATGTCCAAGACTCCGATGACCGTATTTTTCCCGTGGATACGAGGGTCGTAGTCCTTGACCTCAATGATCGCGTTGATACGGGTCACGATCCAACAGAACAGCCTCTCGTAAATAGCCTGCGGACGAATAAGGGGAGAAGACCGCACGGTCGTTGTGCCGGGGATGAATCAAGTTTAAGGTTCCCCCATCCCCCCAAAAAATGTCCTCTTCAAGATGCCGCAAAGTCGCACTAGAACTCACCATCTCCTGGTGATTGGCCCAAAGTCACCCAATTCCTAACGTTAGGAATTGGGTGACTTTGGGCCAATCACCAGGAGATGGCGAGTTCTAGTACCACGTTAGGAATTGGGTGATTTTGGGCCAATCACCAGGAGATGGCGAGTTCTAGTACCACGTTAGGAATTGGGTGATTTTGGGCCAATCACCAGGAGATGGTGAGTTCTGGTACCACGTTAGGAATTGGGTGACTTTGGGCCAATCACCAGGAGATGGCGAGTTCTAGTACCACGTTAGGAATTGGGTGATTTTGGGCCAATCACCAGGAGATGGCGAGTTCTAGTACCACGTTAGGAATTGGGTGATTTTGGGCCAATCACCAGGAGATGGCGAGTTCTGGTACCACGTTAGGAATTGGGTGACTTTGGGCCAATCACCAGGAGATGGCGAGTTCTAGTACCACGTTAGGAATTGGGTGATTTTGGGCCAATCACCAGGAGATGGCGAGTTCTAGTACCACGTTAGGAATTGGGTGATTTTGGGCCAATCACCAGGAGATGGCGAGTTCTGGTACCACGTTAGGAATTGGGTGACTTTGGGCCAATCACCAGGAGATGGCGAGTTCTAGTACCACGTTAGGAATTGGGTAACTTTGGGCCAATCACCAGGAGATGGTGAGTTCTAGTACCACGTTAGGAATTGGGTGATTTTGGGCCAATCACCAGGAGATGGCGAGTTCTAGTACCACGTTAGGAATTGGGTGACTTTGGGCCAATCACCAGGAGATGGTGAGTTCTAGTACCACGTTAGGAATTGGGTGATTTTGGACCAATCACCAGGAGATGGCGAGTTCTAGTACCACGTTAGGAATTTGGTGACTTTGGGCCAATCATCAGGAGATGGTGAGTTCTAGTACCACGTTAGGAATTGGGTAACTTTGGGCCAATCACCAGGAGATGGCGAGTTCTAGTACCACGTTAGGAATTGGGTGACTGGGCCAATCACCAGGAGATGGTGAGTTCTAGTACCACGTTAGGAATTGGGTGACTTTGGGCCAATCATTAGGAGATGGTGAGTTCTAGTCTGCTTTCGACACGAGAGCCAATTGGACCGTCTCTCTCTCTCTCTCTCTCTCTAAACCCCAATAATTTATAAAAATAATAAAGGTGGGATACAAATAATAATAAAATAAATAAAATAAAAATAAAGCAAAATAAAAATAATAAAGTTGGCTAAAATAAAGTAAAATTAAAACAAGATGATAATAAAATAACTAAATAAAATAAAATATGGCTCTTCAGCTTTGAAACAGAGATGAGCACCGCCCCCTAGAGTTGAGAATGACTAGCACATGTGTGCGAGGGGAACCTTTACCTTTAAGATGATTTTAAAAAATACTAAATGAAGATCATTAAAACAAAATGAAGGCAAGGTTAAAATAAATAAAATACTAAAGTAAAATAAAGGAAATTAAGATATATAAAGTAATATAAAATTAAATTGAAATGAAATAAAAATTGAAATGAAAAAATTGGAAACGAGAACAAAACCGAAACCAAATATCTGCCTATTCTTCAGTCCCCTATACAGGCCTTTCCTTTCCTCTGTAAGTTCCTGAATGACACCCCAAGTGGACAGCTGAGTAACCACGTCAATATCACGCAAAGCCCAGTGGGAGTTCCCACCAGTTCGTCCCAGTTCGGCAGAACAGGTAATTGGCATGCCGGCCTGAGTCATAGAATTGGTAGCGATCCAGGCTGGCCATGCCCCTGAACCGGTTCCCCATCTCGTTTTTGAGCTCTGCACATGTGCAAAACAATTTCTATTAAACTGTGCAAGTGCACGCAAGGTGCATCCAGCACATGCTTGTGTGTGAAGCGCACCCGCGAGCGAACCGGCAGTAACACTGGCTAGAGCCCACCCCTACTGAAGCCCCCTCAGACCACGGAATGCCTCGTGTCCAGCCGAACTCTGCTGTTACCTTGGCACAAGCATCCCGCGCGTAGTTCGCTTCGTCGCAACCGTGGCCTTTTCGGATCACCTCCCCGCCGCCCGCAGCCACCGTCCGATACAGGAGGGTGCTCAGGAGGCTCTCTGGCTCGGTGGAAGTCAACTCCGCAAGGTAGGAGACCAGTTGTGGGTCTTCGACGGCCACCTCGTCGCCAGAGCAGATGAAATTCACGTTGCCCTGGGAATTCAGCAGACGAAAAGATCTGTCAGATGTCAAATGCAGCTAGCAATAGCAATAGCAGTTAGACTTATATACCGCTTCATAGGGCTTTCAGCCCTCTCTAAGTGGTTTACAGAGTCAGCATATCGCCCCCCACAGTCTGGGTCCTCATTTCACCCACCTCGGAAGGATGGAAGGCTGAGTCAACCTTGAGCCGGTGAGATTTGAACCGCCGAACTGCAGATAACAATCAGCTGAAGTGGCTGCAGTACTGCACTCTAACCACTGCACCATCTCAGCTCTTGCCAACACACACACTTATAAGTCCTCGACTTATAACAGTTCGCTGAGTGACCGTCCGAAGTTATAACGGCACTGGAAAAAAGGGACTTTTTTTCGACTCTTATAATCGTTGCAGCATTCCCCAGGATGACATGATGTACACTCAGTCGCTTGACAACTGGCTCACATTAATGACGGCTGCAGGGTCCCAGGGTTACGTGATTTTCCCTTTTGTGACCAGCAGAATCAATGGGGAAGCCCAGTTCTTAACAACCATGTTGCTAATTTAACAATCGCAGGGATTAACTTAACCAATGTTCTGCAAGCACTGGGCTAGCTCAACTAGGCAGGAAAGGTTGAGGAAGAAACTCAAGATCGATCCTCCTTGATTCTCTCGAGTGTAAAAGGAGACGGGAAGTATCTCCATCAGCGGTCAATAAGATCGCATTTTATTACGAGAAAGTTATGTTTTAATCGTACTCTCTGTGATGGAAGGAAATTTTCAACCATTCCGTAAGGATTGGAGTAGACAGGAAAAGGTGAGAAAGAAACTCGAGATCGATCCGCCTTGATTCTCTCGAGTGTAACAGGAGACGGGAAACTAACTTTATTCACTTTCAAGATCGTATCTTATTGCGAGAAAGTTATCTTCTAAATTGTACCCTTCGTGATAGAAGAAACTTTTCAATCGTTCTGTAACCATTGTGTGATGACCCGGGGCGTCGCACAGCCAGGTCTAACTTCCCTTTATTGCTTTAACCCGAGACTTCACAGATTCAACACTTGTTCCAACAAATGCCCCTCCCCACAGCGTCTCATTAAGTCTCAGTCCCCAGGTGTGCCTGGTGAAGTATTGTGTGGCACTCCCGAGTAGCTGGCTCAGCCTGCGCTGTTCTCGCCTTCTCTCCACTCTCCGTGCTCCTGGATCAGGAGGGGGTGGTCCTTGCTCCTCGCCTGAGCTCTGTCTCTCTTGCTCACAGCTTAGCCTCTCTTGGTCCTCCTGCCCCTGTTTCTTCCTGCCTACCCCCAGATTCGGTTCCACCACAAATCTGCGGTAGACTAAAGCGCACTCGACGAAAGCGCGTACATGACATCATCACAGCGCGACGAAAACGGCACGCTGTGAGTGGTAAATTTAAAATTAACGCGAAAACCTTACCCTAACCCCCCCAAACCTAACCCTAAGCCTAACCCTTAACCTAACCCTAACCCTAACCCTTAACCTAACGCTAAACCTAACGCTAACCCTTAACCTAACCCTAAACCTAACCCTAACGCTTAACATAACTCTAAACCTAAGCCTAACCCTTAACCTAACCCTAACCCTAACCCTTAACCTAACGCTAAACCTAACGCTAACCCTTAACCTAACCCTAAACCTAACCCTAACGCTTAACATAACTCTAAACCTAACCCTAACCCTTAACCTAACCCTAACCCTAACCCTTACCTTTATGTGAATCGGCTTGCTTTAATTTAATTTTAATTTTAATTTAATTTATTTTTAATTTTATTTGTCGCGCTGCTGATGACGTCACGTATGCGCTTTGATCGGGCGTGCTTTAGTGGACCACGGTTTTGACGGGTCACGCCAGATTCAGGCTCCGATGGGCACATGACACATTGGGTTAGTTCAACTAGACAGGAAAGGGTGACTTAAGATTGACTCATCTTGATTTTCTTCAGTATAAAAAGAGACAGGAAGTATCTCTATCAGTTTCCAAGATCAGGTCATCAAACCCCAATACCAGAAAGTTATGTTCTAATCCACACGATGTTGGTTTTTATCGGTCCATCCTCGAAGGGTGGGCCGATAAAATGTCAAATCGGTGTTGATAAAATGTCAAATCAGTGTTGATAAAATGTCAAATCAGTGTCGTTTACCAAGTGTAAAATGGCTGCCAGGATCTTCTGCACGGAATCAATCTCTTCGGAAGTAAAACCGATCACTTTCATGGCATCCAGGACGGATTGATAGTTGGTTTTCTCACTCTGCAAAGACTTGGGAGGGCAGAAGGTAAAAAGGGCATGGGTGGGTACACAACCAAAGAGGTTTATAGAGGTTTATAGAGGTTTATTTGTATTTGTAGGCCGCCCTTTTCCCTGAGGGGACTCAGGGCGGCGCACAGAAAACCAGGGAAGGGGGGATACAACGTTGAGACAACAACACATAATAAAATAATGAGCAACATGCATACAACATTCGGGCGGGGTAGCAATCCTTATCCCCAGGCCTGACGGGCGAGCCAGTTCTTCAAGGCTGTGCGGAAGGCCTGGACGGTGGAGAGGGTACGAATCTCTACGGGGAGCTCGTTCCAAAGGGTCGGGGCCACTGCTGAAAAGGCCCTCCTCCTTGTAGTTGCCAGCCGACACTGGCTGGCCGATGGAATGCGGAGGAGGCCTAATCTATGAGATCGTATAGGTCGTAGGGAGGTAATTGGCAGAAGGCGGTCTCTCAAGTATCCAGATCCACTGCCATGTAGGGCTTTATGGGTGATCAATAGCACCTTGAAGCGCATCCGGAGATCGACAGGTAGCCAGCGCAGAGGTAAAATAAGAACTAGAATTAATCGGGGGGGGGGGGGCTTGGATGTTCACCACTTCTTCCCCCTACTTTTGAATGAATTTGGGGTGCATTCAGCCTTAGGCTGCCTCAACTGATGTATAGGTAGTCCTCGGCTTATGACCACAACTGAGTAGGAAATTTCTGCGACTGAGCAAGACAGTTGATAAGTGAATTCTGCCCCACTATGACTTTTCTTGCCACCGTTAAGTGAATCATTACATTCACACGGTTGTTAAGTGAATCCGGCTTCCCCATTGACTTTGCTTGTCAGAAGGTCACAAAAACAGATCAGGTGACCCCAGGACGCTGCAACCGTCATAAGTGTGAGTCGCCAGGACTCCGAATTTTGATTACATGACCACGGGGATGCTGCAACCGTCATAGGTGTGAAAAATGGTTGTAAGTCACATTTTCAGTGCCGTTCTAACTTTGAAACGGTCACTAAACAAGCCATTGTAAATTGAGGACTAGCTGCCTTAGTACAAATATTAAAAAATATACAAACAAAACTTCTGAGATTTCCACAGATTAACTGAGAGGTATTTATGGCCAGTCATTGACTTACAACTGTTCATTTAATGACTGTTTCAAAGTTACAACCATTGAAAAAAGTGATGCCTGACCATTTTTCTCACTTTATAACCATTACTACATCCCCACGGTCACGGGATCAAAATTCAGATGTTTGGCAACTGACTCGTACTTATGACAGAAGTAGTGTCCAGGGGTCTAGTGATCCCTTTTTGCAACCTTCTGACAATCAAAGCCATGGGGAAGCCATATTCACTTAACAACTGTGCTGCTAACTTAACAATGGCAGTGATTCACTTAACAACTGTGGCACAGAAGGTCATAAAATGGGGCAGAATTCACTTAACAGCTATCTTGATTAGCAACAGGTGTTTGGGGTTCCATTGAGGTCAGAAGTCTACCTGTACATTAATCTGCGTCTTCGTAACATTTTACAATAGCCTTAATTTTCTGAGATTACTTTCCTCACTTGTTTACGGACAATCAACGTTTCTCTATTTCTTCTTATCACCAGAAGGACTTGCCATATATTCAACAGAGTGGTACTTACCCTGTTATTACTACCGCCTTCCTTGGTAAACCTATAGGCCGTTGGGTCTCCAACCAGGTGGAGAGATTCCAGCTTAGCGTCAGAGGCACCAAGAAGCAACTGGAAATAAAAATGACTCGACTTACAACGCATTTGCAGATGACTTGGCATTTATCATAGAGCTGTGATGGGGAACCAGCTGTGTTGGAAGTGGCAGGCAGAGCCCTCTCTCCAGCCACACGAGATTTCCCCCATTGCTCTTCTGGATTCAGCTGGTCTTCACACACGCAAAAGCACTGGAAGCACCAGAAACCGGAAGAGCAATCGGGAAGCCCACCGGAACACTGGAAGAGCAGCGGGAGCACAAGAAACCGGAAGATCATCTTCCGCGCACGCCCATGCGCACCAGTGGTGGGTTCCTCTCCCTGTCGCTACCGGTATGGTGCTCATGGGACCAACGTTGAAAAATATGTCATTAAACTATTCTACGCCCTTTGGAAGAAGCCATAATGCAGGTTGACCTCGATTTACGATCACCATTGGGACCGCCGTTAAGCAAGGCGATTGTTAAAGGCGTTGCACCTGAGGTCGTGACCTTTTCTTCTCCTTTGCCGCCATTGTTTAGCAAATCCCTGCAGTCGTTCAATGAATCACATGGCTGTTAAGTCAATCAAAAAGCTCAACATGAAGAGAATTTTCCCGGGGGAGATTATATATTATTTTTATATATCTATTAATAGATCAAACCATTAGGTAATTAAGGAAGATGGGAAAGGTGGTCCTTTGGCCCCCCTGATGGAACACAGATCGGATTTCCGGATGGGAGGGAGGGGTTGAATCTCAGAAGAGCAAAAAATAGCCATTTTAAAGGCTTTGTGTACGAGAATGAGGATGAAGACAGCTCCTCCTCAAGGGTTCCCAGGTTCTATGTTTTATGCTGCAAGTCGGCAAGATTCTGTCTATAGGTGAGCTTCAATACTGGTAGTTTTGACTTGCAACCTTCGTTTAGTGACCAAAGTTTTTCACACTTACAACCTTTGCAGCATCCTTGTCACAAGATCAATACTCAAGACGATTGGCTACTGACTCATACTTATGACGGTTGCAGTGTCCCGGTGTCATGTGACCCCCTTTTGCAACATTCTGATCCGCAAAGTCGAAGGGGAAGCCAGATTCATTTAACAACCATGTTACAAGCTCAACAACTGCAGCAATTCAGTTAACCAGCGGGCCAAGAAAGGTCGTAAAATGTGATGAAACTCGCTTAACAACTGTCTGCAACGGGAATTTTGGTCTCAATTGTCATCGCAAGTTGAGGACTATCTATCAAGGAAATTACTTAGAATGATCTCAATATGTCTTTCTTGGGTTTTTTTTTTCAACTTCACCTCCTTAGATCTAGAAAACATTTTGGGATCCCAGAATGATCCCCATCTAGAGGACACACGACGGGATCTTGCCCGGCTGCCGCAACCTTCCCAAGAGGTGAGAGTTTCGCGAAAGGACAATTACTCCATCAAAGAGGTAAGTCCAGTGGTCGCAACCGGTATGCTGTGACGGGCCCAGCGTCCACCATGGACATGTGCACTACACACGTATGCGCGCCCACCTCCTTGCGACACTCCAGCTGCTTAGCAGAGGTCGCGCAGGCGCCGTACGCTGTTCGCACGTTGCACAAATGGCCCGGTTAGTTCAAATAGAGGTAAGGAAAGAGGGAGAGCAGGTGGGCCCTCCAAAGCACCGTTCCAATACGGTGGCCGCTGTTCCCAGCTGCCACCGGTACGCCCATAGCGGGACGCACCGCCCGGAACGCACCCCTGTGTAAGTCCATGTTCCAACTGAGGAAGCCCTTGGACATCTCAACGTAGACCACGATGGTCACTCTGGTAAGATCTGAATCTCATCTAGAAGATTCTGGCTCAAGGGATTGGCCAGGTGACCTCCAAGGACCAAAGAAAGGAGGAGGACATTGATGGCTCCTCTACCACAGTGGAAGCCCAACTCACCTGGTAGAAGGCGTGGAAGTTCCTCTCACCTGGTTGCTGTTGGAGGACCCGCGACTGCAAGAGAAGGAGAAGGTGAGATCACCTGGAGGACTTGGGTGGAGACATGCCTCGGTTACCCAAAGCCCGTGACCCCTCAAAACTGCGCTTGACTAAGCCGCGCCCGATTAAACCGCATCGCTGACGTCATCAACAGGGCGACAACAGCCAACGCAGAGAAAGAAGGGCGCTTTAAATAGTGCTTTGAAAGCAAGCCGATTCAACTTAAGGTAAGGGTTAGGTTTAGGGTTAGGTTAAGGGTTAGGTTTAGGGTTAGGTTAAGGGTTAGGTTTAGGATTAGGTTTAGGGTTAGGGTTAGGTTAAGGGTTAGGTTAAGGGTTAGGTTTAGGATTAGGTTTAGGGTTAGGTTAAGGGTTAGGGTTAGGTTAAGGGTTTGGATTAGGTTTAGGGTTAGGTTAAGGGTTAGGTTAAGGGTTAGGGTTAGGTTAAGGGTTTGGATTAGGTTTAGGGTTAGGTTAAGGGTTAGGTTTAGGGTTAGGATTAGGATTAGGATTAGGGTTAGGATTAGGGTTAGGTTTAGGGTTAGGTTTAGGATTAGGTTTAGGGGGGTTAGGTTTAGGTTTAGGGGTTAATTTTAGGTTTAGGGTTTACAGCGTGCTTCTGTCTCCGCGCTGTTGTCGCCCTGTTGATGACGTCAGCGACGCAGTTTAGTCGAGCGCGGTTTAGTCGAGCGCGGTTTTGTGGTGGAACCCCCAAAGCCAACACTAACAATATGGTAGCTACAGACACCAAGGTAGGCGGATCCCATCTTCTGAAGGTCTCATATGGGAATCGCGGTCCACCCCTCTTAAACGAGGCCGCCTGTGGAATTCTGGGAGTTGAAGTCCTCCCCTCTTAAAGCATCGGGAGTCGCTTTTTTCCGAGATGCCCCATTTCTCCTCCATCAATGTGGATTTTTGGGTGACCCCCGTGGATTGATTCTGACTCAAAAGCTCCTGGTTCGATACACACACACACACACTGTACCTTTTCCAACAGGTAGTTGCTGATGTGTCCTCCCGTAGGATCCCCCTTGAAGTCGAAATTGATGTCCATGTATTTGCCAAACCGGCTGGAATTGTCGTTGCGGTTGGTTTTGGCGTTGCCGAAGGCCTCCAGGACGCCGTTGGATTTGAGCAGAACATTTTTCACCCTGTAGAAAGTCCGAGAAACACACACGAAAAATGACTTGGTGTGTGGGGGTGGGTGGGTGGGTGGGGAAGCAGCAGTTACATCTGGCCTCCATGGGGGATTTTCGTGGCACGACAAAACCGCGGTCCACTAAAGCGCGCCCGATTAAAGCGCGTACCTGACGTCATCAGCAGCGCGACAAATACGACCGCGGAGAAAAAAGGGCGCTTTAAAAAGCGCTTTTAAAGCAAGCCGATTCACGTTAAGGTAAGGGTTAGGGTTAGGGTTAGGGTTAGGTTAAGGGTTAGGGTTAGGGTTAGGGTTAGGGTTAGGGTTAGGTTAAGCATTAGGGTTAGGTTTAGGGTTAGGTTAAGCATTAGGGTTAGGTTTAGGGTTAGGTTAAGGGTTAGCGTTAGGTTTAGCATTAGGTTAAGGGTTAGGTTAAGGGTTAGGATTAGGATTAGGATTAGGTTTAGGGGGGTTAGGGTTAGGTTTAGGGGTTAATTTTAGCTTTACCGCTCACACCGTGCTTTTTTCGTCGTGCTGTGATGACGTCAGGTACGCGGTTTCGTCGAGCGCGCTTTAGTCGACCGCGGTTTTGTGGTGGAACCGGGATTTTAGGGCTTCTCCTGCCCCCCCCCCAAGGCAGCCCTCCACTGGCCTATTCTGCTTCCTCTTTGACCATCCTACCTCGCAGGGTTGTTAGGAAGAAGTTCTAAAAAATGGTGGTGGTTCAGTTATTTTATTTTGTTTATTCCTGGTTCCAGAACGGTGGTTTGTGACCTTGCAGCTTTAAGACGGGCTGGGGGGATTGTGGGAGTTAAAGTCCACCCCATCTTAAAGCTTGTGGGATTCTGGGGAGTTGAAGTCAAGGAAGCTTCCTGGCTGATGAATTCTGGGAGTTGAAGTCCACCAAAGATTGCCAAGGTTGTGAAACAAATGGATAGATGGATGGGTATTACCTCTACAGAGCTAGTCCTCAACTAACGACTACAATGGAACCCCTTGCAAAGCGAGACCTTTGTTAAGTGGCTTTCCCCGACCTTCCTTGCTGTCGTTGTTAAGCGAATCCCTGCAGTCCTTTAATGAGTAACACCATTGTTCAGCAAATCCAGCTTGATGTCAGAAGGTGGCAAAAGGGGATTGCGTGATCCCCGGGGACACACGGTGGAACCGTGGTCAGGTGATCGAAATCCAGGCTCCTGGCCACTGAAGCAAATTTATGATGGTCGGGGCGTCCCCGAGGGTAACGCAATCCCCTTTTGCCACCTTCCGACAACCAAAGTTCACGAGAGAAAGCTGGGTTTGCTGAACAATGGTGTTACTCGTTAAAGGACTGCAGGGATTCACTTAACAACGACAGCAAGGAAGGGTTCCACCACAAAACCGCGTTCGACGAAACCGCACTTGACGAAACCGTGTAGCTGATGTCATCAACAGGGCGACAACAGCGCAGAGACAGAAGCACGCTGTAAACCCTAAACCTAAAATTAACACCTAAACCTAACCCCCTAAACCTAATCCTAAACCTAACCCTTAACCTAACCCTAAACCTAACCCTTACCTTAAGTTGAATCGGCTTGCTTTCAAAGCGCTATTTAAAGCGCCCTTCTTTCTCCGCGCTCGCTGTTGTCATCCTGTTGATGACGTCAGCGACGCAGTTTAATCGGGCGCGGCTTAGTCGAGCGCGGTTTTGACGGGTCACGCCTGACCACAGAGGCACTGCGGCAGTCGTAAAGGTCCCTGCTTTCAGGGCCACTGTAACTTCGGACGGTCGTTAAATGAAGGGGCGTAAGTTGAGGACTGCCTGCACTCAACTTACCTTTCCACTTCAGCCCTCTGGCTCGGATTGGTGATGGCGGCGATATATTGCATGATATACTTGCTAGCTTCGGTTTTTCCAGCACCGCTTTCTCCTAAAAGAGACCAGCACAATAAGTGGATCTTGGTTTGACAATGGCTGGATCTCAGTGGGATGGAGGGTGGGGTGTGTTGGTGTGTGTGTACTGGTGTAGGTGTGCCTATTTCGGCTCCCCCTCTGTGGGTCTTGACGTGACGGAGGAGGAGGAGGAGGAGGAGGAGGAGGAAGACTGTGGAGGCCTTTGTGCTCTCTGAGCTGGGCTATTTTGTTGCAAACGTTTCATGACCCAACTAGGGAACATCATCAGGGCTAGAAGGGAGGAGGAGGAAGAGGAGACGAAGGAGAACGTTGGAGTCCTTGGTGCTCTCTGAGCTGGGTAGTTTTCTTGCAGACATCTATTTATCTAATTACCAACGAGCTCAGAAAACAGTCTTTCTTCTCCTCCTCCTCCACCTCCCCTTCTAGCCCTGATGACATTCCCTATTTGGGTCATTAGACGTCTGCAAGAAACCCCTTCCCCCCCCCCCACTCGGAGAGCACACAAAGATTCGGAGATGAGCTTAACCATTAAGTTAATGGTTATTAATTTAATTGATTGATTGATTGAATGAGAGACTGGGCAGTAACTTGTTCGAAATGGTAATAGGATCTCCTGCTCGAGCAGTGGGGGTTGGACTACATGACCTCCAAGGTCCCCTTCCAGCTCTATTCTATTCTCAGCAATAAGAGCATGCGGCTTATATAAGAGTCATAATGCTGGATCGATTCAATGAAGTAGCTAAACCTTCTTTGAGTTGGTCCTGGAGATTAAATCGGCCCATCTCCTTCCTGCTCCTTCTACCTGGTCCGTTTGGATGCCCTCTAGATGGGTCAATGCCCCACTGAGTCTTAACCTAAGGGGCTTGCAGAGCATTCAAACATTCAATTAGAATAGAACTGGAGGGGACCTTGGAGATCATCTGATCCAAGGGTCTCCTGCTCAAACAGGAGACCCTTAAGAGAATCACAGAGTAACAGAATAATAAGTCTTGTTATTCTGTAAGGGTCTCTGGCTCAAGCAGGGGGCTGGGCTAGATGACCTCTGAAGTCCCTTCTAATTCTTGTTATTCTGTAAGGGTCTCTTGCTTGAGCACACGGGGTTGGACTAGAAGAGACCTCAGAGGTTCCTATTCTGAGTTGAACATACCTCCGTAATCTACGCTAAACCACCTCCAACTTGACGGGTCAAGATGGTTGGTGACGACTGGGTAACCCTTTTCTGGGTGGAGAAAGAGAGATGTGGGACCCTTACCTGAGATGACCACACAGGTGTCCATGGCCCGTCTCTTCATGGCCTTGTAGGCTGCGTCGGCCACGGCGTAGAGGTGAGGCGGCCTCTCGTACAGTTCCCGGCCCCGGTAGTGCTCGATCGCCTCCTTCCCGTAGAGCGAGAGTGGTTTGTATGGGTTGACCGAGACCACAACTTCCCCGATGTAGGTGTAGATGCGTCCCTTCTCAAACCTGGTTTGGCCAAAGGTGGAGAACACAGTTAAGGAGGCATCTCAGAGGCTTACAGGTTGACCACATTTGTGGTGGGATCACGGCGAGGACAACTCCACGTGCCTAGAATCGGGAGACAATCTTTTGATGGTTGTTTCGTGCTGGACCAATTGGCCGTTCACTCTATCCGCGGTAAGGGATAAACCACAACTTCTGGTGGCAAGGAGTTCCACGGGTTAATTGTCCTCATCGTGAGGAAATCCCTCCTTCCTTCTAGGTTGCTTCTCTCCTGGATGAGTTTCCCTCCATTGCTTCTTCTTTTGCCTTCGGGGGCTTGGAAAAAAGGTGGACTTTTCCACCCGTGACTGTACGCATTTAAAAATTCAGCTCGGCAACTGGCGTCTCTGGGGTCACATGATCCTCTTCCGACAAGCAATGTCAGTGGAGAAGCCAGGTTCACATAACGACCATGGGATGAACGTAACCGCTGCAGGGATTCACTTAAGAACGGTGGCAGGAAAAGTCGTAAATTGAGTCAAAACTCACTTAATAACTTGTCTGACTCGGCGATGCAAAGGCCGGACTCCGAAATTTACTGTTGTAAGTTGAGGACTATCTATACAGAGGTAATACGTATCTATCTACCCGCTCAACCCCTTGCTTAACAACGGTGGGCAGAAAGGTCATAAAACAGGGCAAAATTCACTTCGGACTTCTTTTTTGCTTAGTGATAGAAATTTGGGCCTTAATTCTGGACGTTCAGTGAGGACCACAGGCAGTCTTTGACTTATGATCACGAATGAGCCCCAAATTTCAGTCGTTAAATGAGACCTTAGTTAAATGAGGTTTGCCTCATTGTACGACCTTCCTCGCCATCTTTGTGAAGTGAATCCCGGCAGTTGATAAGCTAGTAAATTGGTTGTTAAGTGAATCAGGATTTTCAGAAGGTCGCAAAAAGGGATCACGTAACACTGGGACGCTGCAACCGTCATAAATACGAGTCAGTTGCAGAGTGTCTCAGTGGTGGGTTTCCAATTGTTTTACTACTGGTTTGCTCACATGCGCAGAAGCGTCCGGGCGGGTGGGCGGAGCCCTCCCCCACCGCTACTACCGGTTCGTCCGATCTGGCCCAAACCAGGAGCAACCCATCTCTGGAGGGTCTGCATTTTGATTCCGTGACCGTGACGGTCGTAAGTGCGAAAAATGCTAATTTTTCAGTGCCGTCGTAACTTGGAAAAGTCATTAAGCGAAGCACCGTAAGTCGAGGACTTGCCGTACCGGTACTGGGGAGATGCTTTTTTTTTTTTTTAAAATGCAAGGGGAACAAAGAAATGAAAATGAAAAAAATAAATATGGAAACGAGAAGTAAAGGCAGCCACGCTCCGAGTGCGAGTGGCGCGTTTCCTGATTTCAAAATTAGCTCCGACTTGAGTCATTTTGATTTCGTCTTGGCCTTCTGCTTCCTCCAACGTGATCCGATATGAGCCGTCACTCGTTCCGTCTAAGGAGGTGACTTCACAAGGCTTTCTGGCTCAGAAGAAACCCACTTTAGTTGGAAAAGGGGGCTTGCACAATGTTGGTTTTGTTGCCATAGAGCTGTGTTTCTCAAAGACAGCGATTTTAAGAGGGGAGGACTTCAACTCCCAGGATTCCCCTGCCTGCCTGAAGTCCAGGGATCTTAAAGCATAGCTGACTGGGGAATTCTGGGAGTGGAAGTCCTCCCCCACTTAAAGCATAGCTGGATGGGGGATTCTGGGAGTTGGAGTCCTCCCCTCTTAAAGCATAGCCAACTGGGGGATTCTGGGAGTGGAAGTCCTCCCCTCTTAAAGCATAGCTGACTGGGGGATTCTGGGAGTTGGAGTCCTCCCCTCTTAAAGCATAGCTGACTGGGGGATTCTGGGAGTTGGAGTCCTCCCCTCTTAAAGCATAGCTGACTGGGGGATTCTGGGAGTTGGAGTCCTCCCCTCTTAAAGCATGCCAGCCAGGGAATTACAAACTATGCGGCATTCCTATGGTCACATGATCAAAATTTGGCTGCCTGGTAGCTGGTACGTATTTATGAGCCTCCTCAGATCATATGACCATCATTCATGACCTTCCCAGACAAACTCCTGACAACCAAGGGGGGAAACTGGATTTACTTAATGACCCTGTGATTCACTTAATAACCAGCGTTAGCAACTTTAGCAAGTGGCTACCAACAATTCTGAAAATCTTGAATTTTGAGAATGAATGCAGGTAGGCATAGACATCATACAATTGTGGTCCTTCCTCCTCCTCTCTTCCACACAACGACAACCTTGTGAGGTGGATTGGGCTGAGAGAGACTAGAACTCACAATCTCCTAGTGATTGGCCCAAAGGCACCCAACTGGCTTTCATGCCAAAGCCGAGACTAGAACTCCCAGTCTTTTGTTGATTGGCCCAAAGTCACCCAGTACGATTTCTTACCTAAGGCGGGACTAGAACTCACAGTCTCCCAGTGACTGGACCCAAGTCACCCAACTGGTTTTCATGCCAAAGGCGAGACTATAACTCCCAGTCCCTTTTTGATTGGCCCAAAGTCACCCAGTACGATTTCTTACCTAAGGCGGGACTAGAACTCACAATCTCCCAGTGACTGGACCCAAAGTCACCCAACTGGTTTTCATGCCAAAGGCGAGACTATAACTCCCAGTCCCTTTTTGATTGGCCCAAAGTCACCCAGTATGATTTCTCGCTTAAGGCGGGACTAGAACTTACCGTCACCTGGTGATTGGCCCCAAGAGTCACCCAGATGGTTTTCATGCCTAAGGTGGGACTAGAACTCACCACCGCCTAGTTTCTAGAGTTAGCCGCCAGGCCAAACTAGTTTCACTATTGAACCCCAGAAGTTTCAGTTTGACGGAAGGCTGGACTTTCCCACTAATGTGAGCTGCAAACTCTTTGCCCAAAAGACTCGGCCGGGCTGCAGGTTCTGAAGAACAAGATGATGGACCTCCGTTGGGGACCTCCGTTGGGGACAAAGATCTCCATCAAAGCTGTGAACGTTTCCAGAAATCTCTACTTGGCTGTTCTCTCAAGATGATTTTGAAGTCACCCACTGACTTCTTCTCAGAAACAAGACCCACCGTTCGCTTCCTTTCCCCCTTCCAAACCTTACCTGAGCTTCAGGTTCTCCAGGAAGTCCTCCATGGTCACCTGGTCCAAGAGGACAAAATCGGCTTTCCCAAACTCTAGGCTCTCTTGCTCTGCCATGTTCCCGGAGAAGTTAGTCCGTTTGCCGGGAGAGACAATCGTCCTCGTACCTCAGTGGAAAGAAGGGTGAGTCAAGTAGGGTGATTTCCGTCTGAGGGAGAAGGTGGAGCTTGTGGTTTTCAGAGCTAACTGCTTGGTTATAGGTCCACTTCCTTGACTGTTGCTTCTCTATGGGTGGATCTTATAGGATGGGTGGATTCTCCTGGAGAAGAGGGCTTCAAAGTTCTCAATAGAGAACCTAAACCCTAAACCCTGCAGAACTTGGAGAACTTCATTAGGACACCACCAGAGAATGACATTTAATATCCTCCAGAGAATGGGTCTATAGGATGGATGGATTCCTCTGGAGAAGAAGGTTCCTGAAATCCTCCACGGAGAACTTAAACCCTAAACCCTGCAGAACCTCCTAGGAGACCACCAGAGAAGGCATCAAAAATTGTTCAAAGAACTGGATCTTTTAGGATGGATGGATTCCCTCTGGGGAAAAGGTCTCTAAGTCCTCCATGGAGGACTTGGATAACTTGATAGACCAAGAAATAAAGCATCTAATGTCCTCCGGAGATCTTATAGGATCTAATGTCCTCCAGAGAATGGATCTTACAGGATGGATGGATCCCTCTTAAGAAGATGGGCCCAAAATCCTCCACAGAGAACCTAAACCCTAAACCCTGGAGAAGTTAGAGAACGTCGTAGAAGGCCACCACAGAAACCTGATGTCCTGCGGAGACAGCAAAGCTATGAAGAGGGCCTGACTGATGTGTGGTTCAGACAGTCGCTTCTGACTTGTTCGAGACAAACGATGGTCTGTTTTCATTCATGGTAAATTTGGAAGGTGGATCATAGTCCTCTTTGAACGATAGATGTCAAGTCCAAGGCATTGAAAGGTCCCACCTGGAATGTCTCCTTCGTTCTCTCTTCCTTGTGGCTTCAAGATCGAGCAGCTTAGCCAATGGTAGAGGAAGCACAACATTTTGACAAGGAACTCACAACCACATTTACAGCACAGAAGTATAAGGAGGAGTGGGCATCCTGCCAGAACACATCAACTCCAAAACTTTCCATTGTTGGCAGGTCTTCTACTCCACTTCTACCCCCGTCCTTCCCTGACAACTGCTTCCACACAATCTGCATTTGTGCGATCTTGGGTGTTGCTCCGTCGAACACAAAAAGCAGCCTCTCCTTGGCTGTACCCAAAAGCAGGACAAATTCCCGGGGTGGGGTGGGGTGTGTTTCCACTACATTTTAATCCGTCAGCTTTGTCTGTTGTATGGGACAATCTTGCGCAGCTTAATTGTGGCTGTGGAAACTGCACCCTTTCCTACACACTCCCAAAGGCACACACACAAAGACACAACTCGTAGGGCAAAGGAACATCAGGCAGAACTAAGAAACGCAGGAAGTTCTCAAGTATTAAATTCAGAGAGCAAGAAGGAATCCTTTTCTTCCTCTACAAAATCCAATCCCTTATAGCAGTGGTCTCCAACCTTTTCAACTTTAAGACCTGTGGACTTCAACTCCCAGAGTTCCTCAGCCAGCTTTGCTGGCTGAGGAACTCTGGGAGTTGAAGTCCACAGGTCTTAAAGTTGCCAAGATGGGAGACCACTGCCTTATAGCACTGATGCTGTTCCCTAGTTGGGTCACGAGATGTCTGCAAGAAAATTACCCAACTCGGAGAGCCCTCGGGAGCCCCAACTCCCCCAGTTCAACCCTGAGCTACAAATATATATATTTTTTGGGAGGGGGTTATCCAGTTTATTTCAAGACCCCCGCCTATTCTGAGCCTTCCTCTTGAACACGGGCCCTACACCTCTTCCTGCGGAAGTGTTTTGCCACACTCTTTGTGAGGTTTGACTTGCGGTGGGAAACGTCACTTCCTCTTTCCTTCTCAGGAGCTGGGCTCCCAAGAGTAGCTACTCCACCCTCGAACCACAGCTGGTGTATGTGGGTTAGGAGAGGCTTTCGAGTTGGGGGGGGAGGAGGGGGCTTGATGGACAGAAGTGCCCCAGAGATGCTCAGCTGGAGAGCAAGTATCCTCAAGTTGGGGACCAGGAAAACCAGGTCGCTGTAAACGCTGGAGGTTTTTACAAAGAGATTGGGTGTTTGTGTGAAATGGTACTCTAGGGGGTTGGACTAGGTGACCTCCAGAGTCCCATCCAATCTCCCGTTATTCTAGGATCACGTAAAGGCGTCCTGGTTGAGCAGGGGGGTTGGACTAGATGACCTCCATAGTCCCTTCCAACGTTATTCCGTAAGGGTCTCCTGCTTGAGCAGGGGGTTGGACTAGATGACCTCCATAGTCCCTTCCAACGTTATTCCGTAAGGGTCTCCTGCTTGAGCAGGGGGCTGGACTAGATGGCCTCTCAAGTTGACGCTCCAACCCAGTTATTCTGCAATTCTGGGTCTCCTGCTTGAGCAGGGGGGCTGGACTAGATGACCTCCAGGGTCCCTTCCAACTGTGATTTTGGCCAGGTCTTCTAGATGACCTCCGCGCTTTTTTTTTTGCAGTCTTGTTTTGAGCAGTTAAGATTAATGACCTCTGAGGGTCCCTTCCAACTGATTCCTTGTCTTCTGCTTGAATGGGGGATTGGACTAGATGACCTCCAAGGTCCCTTCCAACCCTGCTATTCCGTAAGGGTCTCCTTCTTGTGCAGGTTGGAGTAGATTATCTCAAAAGTCCCTTTTTTCAGTTCCCTTATATCTTGTGTTTTTAAGTGAAGGATTATGTCCATTTAAAATCCAGATTTAACTGATGGGACACCAGATTTGGCCCAAGAAATGAATCGTTGTAAATTGAGGACTCTCTCTAATAATTTGTTTTAATGACTATTCAAAGTTACAATGGCACTGAGTTATGACTGTTTTTTCACTCTTATGACCGTTGCCGCATCCCCATGCAATCCAAATTCAAAGGCTTGGCCGACTTATATTTATGACGGCCACCGCATCCCTGGGTCATGTGATCCCGTTTTGTGACCATCTTGACGAGCAGGAAGCCCGATTCACTTAACAACCGGGTGACTCGCTGAACTGCAGGGATTCACTTAACGATAGTGGCAAGGAGGGTCAGGAAACGTACTTAACTAATTTCTCATTGAGCAGTGGAGATTTTGAGGCTCCGTTGTGGCCATAAAACCGAGGACTAGATGGTTGGTTTTTTTTGCTGGTGATGGGAAAGATCTCATTTATTCTTCAGAAAATGTCCTTTAAGGAGAAACACATCTCTTTCTGTTGAAGGACGGACAGAAATTGAGGAGACCCACCCTCCACCTCCCAAGAGTCCCAAATTTTGGAAGAGGCCCTTTCCTTTCTCCCTTCGCTCAGGACCAGCCTGAAAATGGTTTAGGGTCTCCTGCTTGAGCAGGGGGCTGGACTAGATGACCTCCAAGGTGCCTTCCAATCCCATTGGGAGGGAGACTTCTGATGACTTTGGTCTCCTCCCACAAGCCTCCACTGGAAGCAGCGGAAAAACTCCTCCTGTCCAGGGGGCAGAAGGGAAGCATGGTCTCCGTCATCCTTTTTTCCGAGAAACCTTCCCTCGTGGGCTGACCGCAAACTTCCTCCCCTCCTGGCTGCAAATGATTCAGAAAAGAGGCCGGGAGGCAGGTGGGAAACCCACAGCCGCTTCCTCTTCAGTAACCAGGAACTTAAAATCCGTGTTTATTCATATCAATTTTTACTCTGCCTTTACTACGTGGGAAAGTTAACTCAAGATGAAGTTACAGAATAAACCTGTGTACTTTTCCCCACAACAACCCTGCCGGGTAGGTTGGGCTAAGAGTGATTGGCCCAAAGCCCCCCCCCCTCCCCAAAGGCTGGCTTTTTTCATCCCTAAGGTGGGACTATAACTCCCAGTCTCCTGGTTTCTAGCCAACATTTCACCTCTACACCAACCTGCTTTTCAATCTTAATGAATCTCATCACTTTCCCCCAAATTATTCCAGCACAATTGAACACAAACTATGATTACAAAATTTTTTACCCTACTCTGTTGGTCTTTTAAAAATGCACCGATACTATATTTTTTAAAAAAATCACTTTTTAAAACTTCTACCGGGGAGGATTTCCCCAACCAACCCCTTCCCTATTATTTATTATTTTGGGCGCAATAAGTTTCACTTCTACCATGAAACACGTTCAAACATCTGTGTCACTGGAAGGGTGCGGAAATCTCTGCTTTTTTAAAGTGTTTATTGTGTTCAAGCAAAATTAAAATTATATAAAGTCCAAAAGAAGCATGTTTGGTTGAAGTCCTCCCCTCTTAAAGCATAGCTGACTGGGGGATTCTGGGAGTGGGAGTCCCCCCCTCTTAAAGCATCCTGGCTGGGGGATTCTGGGAGTGGACGTCCTCCCCTCTTAAAGCATCCTGGCTGGGGGATTCTGGGAGTGGAAGTCCTCCCCTCTTAAAGCATTCTGGATGGGGGATTCTGGGAGTGGAAGTCCTCCCCTCTTAAAGCATCCTGGCTGGGGGATTCTGGGAGTGGACGTCCTCCCCTCTTAAAGCATCCTGGCTGGGGGATTCTGGGAGTAGAAGTCCTCCCCTCTTAAAGCATTCTGGATGGGGGATTCTGGGAGTGGGAGTCCCCCCCTCTTAAAGCATCCTGGCTGGGGGATTCTGGGAGTGGACGTCCTCCCCTCTTAAAGCATCCAGGCTGGGGGATTCTGGGAGTGGAAATCCTCCCCTCTTAAAGCATTCTGGATGGGGGATTCTGGGAGTGGGAGTCCTCCCCTCTTAAAGCATCCAGGCTGGGGGATTCTGGGAGTGGAAGCCCTCCCCTCTTAAAGCATCCTGGATGGGGATTCTGGGAGTGGAAGTCCTCCCCTCTTAAAGCATCCTGGATGGGGATTCTGGGAGTGGAAGTCCTCCCCTCTTAAAGCATCCTGGCTGGGGGATTCTGGGAGTGGAAGTCCTCCCCTCTTAAAGCATTCTGGATGGGGGATTCTGGGAGTGGGAGTCCTCCCCTCTTAAAGCATCCAGGCTGGGGGATTCTGGGAGTGGAAGTCCTCCCCTCTTAAAGCATCCTGGATGGGGGATTCTGGGAGTGGAAGTCCTCCCCTCTTAAAGCATTCTGGATGGGGGATTCTGGGAGTGGGAGTCCTCCCCTCTTAAAGCATCCAGGCTGGGGGATTCTGGGAGTGGAAATCCTCCCCTCTTAAAGCATTCTGGATGGGGGATTCTGGGAGTGGGAGTCCTCCCCTCTTAAAGCATCCAGGCTGGGGGATTCTGGGAGTGGAAGTCCTCCCCTCTTAAAGCATCCTGGATGGGGGATTCTGGGAGTGGAAGTCCTCCCCTCTTAAAGCATTCTGGATGGGGGATTCTGGGAGTGGGAGTCCTCCCCTCTTAAAGCATCCAGGCTGGGGGATTCTGGGAGTGGAAATCCTCCCCTCTTAAAGCATTCTGGATGGGGGATTCTGGGAGTGGGAGTCCTCCCCTCTTAAAGCATCCAGGCTGGGGGATTCTGGGAGTGGAAGCCCTCCCCTCTTAAAGCATCCTGGATGGGGGATTCTGGGAGTGGAAATCCTCCCCTCTTAAAGCATTCTGGATGGGGGATTCTGGGAGTGGGAGTCCTCCCCTCTTAAAGCATCCAGGCTGGGGGATTCTGGGAGTGGAAGTCCTCCCCCCTTAAAGCATTCTGGATGGGGGATTCTGGGAGTGGAAGTCCTCCCCTCTTAAAGCATCCAGGCTGGGGGATTCTGGGAGTGGAAGTCCTCCCCTCTTAAAGCATCCTGGATGGGGGATTCTGGGAGTGGAAGTCCTCCCCTCTTAAAGCATTCTGGATGGGGGATTCTGGGAGTGGAAGTCCTCCCCTCTTAAAGCATTCTGGATGGGGGATTCTGGGAGTGGAAGTCCTTCCCTCTTAAAGCATCCTGGATGGGGATTCTGGGAGTGGAAGTCCTCCCCTCTTAAAGCATCCTGGATGGGGATTCTGGGAGTGGAAGTCCTCCCCTCTTAAAGCATTCTGGATGGGGGATTCTGGGAGTGGAAGTCCTCCCCTCTTAAAGCATTCTGGATGGGGGATTCTGGGAGTGGGAGTCCTCCCCTCTTAAAGCATCCAGGCTGGGGGATTCTGGGAGTGGAAGTCTTCCCCTCTTAAAGCATGCTGAATGGGGGATTCTGGGAGTGGAAGTCCTCCCCTCTTAAAGCATCCTGGCTGGGGGATTCTGGGAGTGGAAGTCCTCCCCTCTTAAAGCATTCTGGATGGGGGATTCTGGGAGTGGGAGTCCTCCCCTCTTAAAGCATCCAGGCTGGGGGATTCTGGGAGTGGAAGTCCTCCCCTCTTAAAGCATCCTGGCTGGGGGATTCTGGGAGTGGAAGTCCTCCCCTCTTAAAGCATTCTGGATGGGGAATTCTGGGAGTGGGAGTCCTCCCCTCTTAAAGCATCCAGGCTGGGGGATTCTGGGAGTGGAAATCCTCCCCTCTTAAAGCATTCTGGATGGGGGATTCTGGGAGTGGGAGTCCTCCCCTCTTAAAGCATCCAGGCTGGGGGATTCTGGGAGTGGAAGCCCTCCCCTCTTAAAGCATCCTGGATGGGGATTCTGGGAGTGGAAGTCCTCCCCTCTTAAAGCATCCTGGATGGGGATTCTGGGAGTGGAAGTCCTCCCCTCTTAAAGCATCCTGGCTGGGGGATTCTGGGAGTGGAAGTCCTCCCCTCTTAAAGCATTCTGGATGGGGGATTCTGGGAGTGGGAGTCCTCCCCTCTTAAAGCATCCAGGCTGGGGGATTCTGGGAGTGGAAGTCCTCCCCTCTTAAAGCATCCTGGATGGGGGATTCTGGGAGTGGAAGTCCTCCCCTCTTAAAGCATTCTGGATGGGGGATTCTGGGAGTGGGAGTCCTCCCCTCTTAAAGCATCCAGGCTGGGGGATTCTGGGAGTGGAAATCCTCCCCTCTTAAAGCATTCTGGATGGGGGATTCTGGGAGTGGGAGTCCTCCCCTCTTAAAGCATCCAGGCTGGGGGATTCTGGGAGTGGAAGCCCTCCCCTCTTAAAGCATCCTGGATGGGGGATTCTGGGAGTGGAAATCCTCCCCTCTTAAAGCATTCTGGATGGGGGATTCTGGGAGTGGGAGTCCTCCCCTCTTAAAGCATCCAGGCTGGGGGATTCTGGGAGTGGAAGTCCTCCCCCCTTAAAGCATTCTGGATGGGGGATTCTGGGAGTGGAAGTCCTCCCCTCTTAAAGCATCCAGGCTGGGGGATTCTGGGAGTGGAAGTCCTCCCCTCTTAAAGCATCCAGGCTGGGGGATTCTGGGAGTGGAAATCCTCCCCTCTTAAAGCATTCTGGATGGGGGATTCTGGGAGTGGGAGTCCTCCCCTCTTAAAGCATCCAGGCTGGGGGATTCTGGGAGTGGAAGCCCTCCCCTCTTAAAGCATCCTGGATGGGGATTCTGGGAGTGGAAGTCCTCCCCTCTTAAAGCATCCTGGCTGGGGGATTCTGGGAGTGGAAGTCCTCCCCTCTTAAAGCATTCTGGATGGGGGATTCTGGGAGTGGGAGTCCTCCCCTCTTAAAGCATCCAGGCTGGGGGATTCTGGGAGTGGAAGTCCTCCCCTCTTAAAGCATCCTGGCTGGGGGATTCTGGGAGTGGAAGTCCTCCCCTCTTAAAGCATTCTGGATGGGGGATTCTGGGAGTGGGAGTCCTCCCCTCTTAAAGCATCCAGGCTGGGGGATTCTGGGAGTGGAAATCCTCCCCTCTTAAAGCATTCTGGATGGGGGATTCTGGGAGTGGGAGTCCTCCCCTCTTAAAGCATCCAGGCTGGGGGATTCTGGGAGTGGAAGCCCTCCCCTCTTAAAGCATCCTGGATGGGGGATTCTGGGAGTGGAAATCCTCCCCTCTTAAAGCATTCTGGATGGGGGATTCTGGGAGTGGGAGTCCTCCCCTCTTAAAGCATCCAGGCTGGGGGATTCTGGGAGTGGAAGTCCTCCCCCCTTAAAGCATTCTGGATGGGGGATTCTGGGAGTGGAAGTCCTCCCCTCTTAAAGCATCCAGGCTGGGGGATTCTGGGAGTGGAAGTCCTCCCCTCTTAAAGCATCCTGGATGGGGGATTCTGGGAGTGGAAGTCCTCCCCTCTTAAAGCATTCTGGATGGGGGATTCTGGGAGTGGAAGTCCTCCCCTCTTAAAGCATTCTGGATGGGGGATTCTGGGAGTGGAAGTCCTTCCCTCTTAAAGCATCCTGGATGGGGATTCTGGGAGTGGAAGTCCTCCCCTCTTAAAGCATTCTGGATGGGGGATTCTGGGAGTGGAAGTCCTCCCCTCTTAAAGCATTCTGGATGGGGGATTCTGGGAGTGGAAGTCCTCCCCTCTTAAAGCATCCTGGATGGGGGATTCTGGGAGTGGAAGTCCTCCCCTCTTAAAGCATCCTGGATGGGTGATTCTGGGAGTGGAAGTCCCCTCTTAAAGGATCCTGGATGGGGGATTCTGGGAGTGGAAGTCCTCCCCTCTTAAAGGATCCTGGATGGGGGATTCTGGGAGTGGAAGTCCTCCCCTCTTAAAGCATTCTGGATGGGGGATTCTGGGAGTGGGAGCCCTCCCCACTTAAAGCATCCAGGCTGGGGGATTCTGGGAGTGGAAGTCCTCCCCCCTTAAAGCATTCTGGATGGGGGATTCTGGGAGTGGAAGTCCCCTCTTAAAGGATCCTGGATGGGGGATTCTGGGAGTGGAAGTCCTCCCCTCTTAAAGCATCCTGGATGGGGGATTCTGGGAGTGGAAGTCCCCTCTTAAAGCATCCTGGATGGGGGATTCTGGGAGTGGAAGTCCCCTCTTAAAGCATCCTGGATGGGGATTCTGGGAGTGGAAGTCCTCCCCTCTTAAAGCATCCTGGATGGGGGATTCTGGGAGTGGAAGTCCTCCCCTCTTAAAGCATTCTGGATGGGGGATTCTGGGAGTGGAAATCCTCCCCTCTTAAAGCATCCTGGATGGGGGATTCTGGGAGTGGAAACCCTCCCCTCTTAAAGCATCCTGGATGGGGGATTCTGGGAGTGGAAGTCTTCCCCACTTAAAGCATCCAGGCTGGGGGATTCTGGGAGTGGAAGTCCTCCCCTCTTAAAGCATCCTGGATGGGGGATTCTGGGAGTGGAAGCCCTCCCCTCTTAAAGCATCCTGGCTGGGGGATTCTGGGAGTGGAAGTCCTCCCCTCTTAAAGCATCCTGGATGGGGGATTCTGGGAGTGGAAGTCCTCCCCTCTTAAAGGATCCTGGATGGGGGATTCTGGGAGTGGAAGTCCCCTCTTAAAGGATCCTGGATGGGGGATTCTGGGAGTGGGAGCCCTCCCCACTTAAAGCATCCAGGCTGGGGGATTCTGGGAGTGGAAGTCCTCCCCTCTTAAAGCATCCAGGCTGGGGGATTCTGGGAGTGGAAGTCCTCCCCTCTTAAAGCATCCTGGATGGGGGATTCTGGGAGTGGAAGTCCTCCCCTCTTAAAGCATCCTGGATGGGTGATTCTGGGAGTGGAAGTCCCCTCTTAAAGGATCCTGGATGGGGGATTCTGGGAGTGGAAGTCCCCTCTTAAAGGATCCTGGATGGGGGATTCTGGGAGTGGAAGTCCCCTCTTAAAGGATCCTGGATGGGGGATTCTGGGAGTGGAAGTCCCCTCTTAAAGGATCCTGGATGGGGGATTCTGGGAGTGGAAGCCCTCCCCTCTTAAAGCATCCTGGCTGGCGGATTCTGGGAGTGGAAGTCCTTCCCTCTTGAAGCATTCTGGCTGGGGGATTCTGGGAGTGGAAGTCCTCCCCTCTTAAAGCATTCTGGATGGGGGATTCTGGGAGTGGAAGTCCTCCCCTCTTAAAGCATCCTGGATGGGGGATTCTGGGAGTGGAAGTCCTCCCCTCTTAAAGGATCCTGGATGGGGGATTCTGGGAGTGGAAGTCCTCCCCTCTTAAAGCATCCTGGCTGGGGGATTCTGGGAGTGAAAGCCCACCCCTCTTAAAGCATAGCTGACTGGGGGATTCTGGGAGTGGAAGTCCACACACCTGTCAAGTTTGACACACGCTGCTCTAGCGTCTGATGACGCGGATTAAAATGCTGACCTGTAATCATGGCAAGATACGGAGCAGAATCTTCTTTTGCATAAAGTTTTTATTTTTTTTTCAACATGTCAAAAGTTTTATTTTTCAATTAAACAGTGAATGTTGTCTGGGTGTAAATAGTTTTGAAAGGTAGCAACCACGTTTTACCAGAGCCGAATCTTCAAAGCTGACTTGCGAACAAAACCGTCTTGAGTGAAGAGAAGCAACTTCGGAGGAAGCCAATTCCGCCTTCATTTGGAGTGGTGAGGACAGAAGTTGAACAAACTCACACCCGCCTTCCGGGGTTGTGCGAAAGCGGCCACTGTGAGGGCCCAAGAGAGGAAGACAAGACAGATTTGAGAACCAGAGAAGGCACAAAATGCTTTCTTTTCCTCCCTGCCAGATCCATGGAGCCAGAAAAATCAGATCTGGTGGCACAACGCCAATTCCAGGCTCCACGTCGGTCGTAAAACAAGGACTACCTGGTAAGAAAGGTCATCTTAAGATGGCGAGAAAAATTCGGGATCCTTATTTTTTTTTTGAAACCCCCCAACTTCGACTAGTCCTTACCTGAGTAAGCACCAGAAGGGCCGGGGATGATGGTAATTGGTGTCCCACACATCCCGAAGGCACCTTCAACAGGAGAAGCATCACGGTGAGGAGAGACGGTTAGATTCTCCTAGACAAAAAAGAGAGGACTCAAATTAGAAGGAAGAGATATTTCCAGGCTGAATTACATTAGTCCTTGGTTAGTGACCGTCGTAAGTAGGAGTCAGTTGCCGCAATGGCAACGGAAAACTGGACTTGCAACCGTTTTTCCACACAACCTTAGCAGCAACTGACTCATATTTATGACAGTCACAGCGCCCCAGGGTCACCTGATCCCCCTATTATGACGGTCAACGGGGAAGCCTAGATTCTTACAACTGCAGGGATTCGCTTAGTGACCGCCAACAGGGATAGTTGCAAAAGGGGAGGGGGGGAGAGAAATCATTTGGCAACAGGAATGTGGTCGTAAAGGCAAGGATTATCTCTTGTCCGGGATTTCTATAACCTTTCCCTGGAAAAGGGCAGGGAGAGGCCTCAAACCGTCCCGGGGTTGTTTTTGCAAACACAACAGGAATGATCGGGGTCATTGACGAGACCCAGCCACGCTGGAAGGTTTGCGTACTTGCGACGGCTTCCGACGCAGATGCGAATCCTATCCCCAAGTTAGAAAATACTATTTTACCAAACATTAAGGGAGATAAACCAAGAAAGAGGCAGAGAACGACTCACAACAAATGCAAATTTGGTTTGCAAAGGGTTGTGGCTTGCAACACACACCCTACGGTCACACAATTCGTTCCTTCTCCAAGGCCCCCCTTGGAAAAGAATCAATTCGGGGAAAAAATTACAGCTACTTTTTGACTTACATTCATTTAGCGACTGTTGGAAGTTAAAACCGTCATCGAAACAAAGCGAATCATGAGGAGTCCTCGCACAACAGCATACAACCCCATGGTTGTGCGAGCCAAATTCGGGGGAATTTGGCAAAATGGCACCAGTTGCCATTTGTGACCTTCCCGGTAGCCATCATCAAGAGCGGAAGCCGGATCTGCTGTACGCCCACATGATTCGCTTAACACCCATGGCAAAAATTGGGTGCAACTCCCTTAGCGACCGATGAGCTGGGTCAGAAATTCTCATCCCAATGGTCTTTGGTGAAGCCAAGTGTTCCCTGTACACAAATAGGAAAAGAACATTACAACACTACGCTCACTGTCCCTGTATGTGCAGATACAGATGTAAAGTGTATGTGATAGATGTATACACAGATACATACATGTAATATCTATTCGCATGTGTATAGAAATGTCTATATTTATATATCTATATACATATTTATCTGTATATATCTCTATAGATTAAATACAAATATTAAATAGGATACATACACGCACATATATATCCTATATCTATCTATCTATCTATCTATCTATCTATCTGTCATCTCTCATCTTTCCCTCTCTAATCTATCTATCTATCTCTCCCTCCCCCCTCTCTCATCTATCTATCTATCTATCTATCTATCTATCTATCTATCTATCTATCTATCTATCATCTTATCTATCTATCTATCTGTATCTATCTATCTATCTATCTATCTATCTATCTATCTATCTATCTATCTATCTATCTATCTATCTGTATCTATCTGTGTCTGTCTGTCTGTCTGTCTGTCTGTCTATCTATCTATCTGTACGATGGATATAAATGAGATATAGATATGGATAGATAAGGATAGATGAAGAATAGATGATGAGACGGATGGATATAGATTAGAATCAGTATTTTTCAACCTTGGCAACTTGAAGATGTCTGGACTTCAACTCCCAGAATTCCCCAGCCAGCATTCGCTGGCTGGGGAATTCTGGGACTTGAAGTCCAGACATCTTCAAGTTGCCAAGGTTGAAAAACACTGGATTAGATAGATGTCTGTTCATACCGATCTACACGTTCCCCGAGTCTTTCGGGGGGTCAAGAGTCCCTCCCGCAAACCCGCCGGAGACTCACCCGCATGGCCGCACCGAGCCCGGCGGTCTTCATCGATCCGCCGCTTCGGATGGAGGCAGATCCACGTTGCAGGGCGTCCAGCTGCTCCCCTCGCCATGTCTTCCCTCGGCACTCTTCCATCGCTCCGCCCCTTCTGCGCACGTGATCTGCCGCGATCAATGGGCTTCTGGTTTCTCCTCCCGTTCTCGTGCGCTCGAATGGACTGGGCCGTTCGACCAATCACTAAAAGGGGCGGGACTAAGAAAGGGAGCATGAGATGCCCACCCTCAATGAACGTGTAGTTTTTTTTTTCCTCCCGCCCTAGGGCGTTTAAAGTTCGGAATGAACCAGGCGTCCAACCAATCACGACTGGAGGGGGCGGGACCAAGAAAGGGAGTATCATCTTACTATTTCCGGTGTTAATTGCCGCCCTCAAAGAGCTTGTAGTTTTTTCTGGCACTTTAGACTCCCGAAGAAGGAATGAATCAGGCGTCCAACCAATCACGATCGAGGTTCGGACTCCAGGGGTGGGACGGAGGACGGATTAATACTTCCGATCTGAAGTTGCACTTAATAGAGAACAGACAACGTGATGATAATAATATCTACTATCTGTAATAATAATAATATCCACCAGCAATAATAACAAACAATAACAACAACCAACAATGCTTACTTTCCTTAATATAGTATTTGATATAATTCTAAAGAATATTAATGTTTTCTGAGGAGCTATTATAGATTTTATAACTTCTTCCAATTCCTGTTGGTGAATAAAGAGTTCTATACCATCGGAACCTTTCTTATTTTTCATAGATCTATGTCTTCATTTAAATAGATAAGCTACTCTGAGTTTTTCTAAAATCACAGATCTATGTATCGGATAAGTATGTATACTATCTCGGAACCTTTCTATATTTATAGATCTATGTCTTCGGATATACTATTCTCCTTTATTAATATTTATACTATCCCGGAACTTTTCTTTAATTACGTAGCATATGAAAATATGAAAATATTATACAGTACTATTCCCCATTATTAATATTTATATTGTCCATGAACTTGTCTATTTCATATAGCTATCTCTTCGTATAAATATTTGTAGTACTCAGGAACCTTTCTAAAATTTCATAGATCTTTGTCTTCGGATGAACATTTATACCATTCTCCTTTATTTGTGTTTATACTATTCCGGAATCTTTTTATTATATCTTAGATCCATGTCTTTGGATGAACATTTATACTACACCGGAACCTTTCTAATTTTCATCGCTCTACCTTCGCTAGTTCGGGATTGGTTCACGCATGCGCTTCGGGCCTACGACGAGCCGGCTAGCCTTAGTCTCTTCTCCTCCGCGGAGGACTGACGTCAGTCCTCCACCTAGCCGAGCGTCGTCGCCAGGCATGAAGGAGAGGCGCGCGCGCGGGGCATGCCGGGAACGCCGCCGACGCCCAAGATGGCGGCAGTATTAAAAAGTTGGTGCCGGGGCGGCGTCGGCGGCGCTTTTCCGAGCTCGGCTTGAAGCCTCTGGGGGCTTTCCCAAGGCGGCGATGGCGGGGCAGTGAAGGGCGAGGGGAGCCGGCGGGGAAGATGCCTCCGGGCCCCGCCTGAGACATGGAGGAGGAAGGCAAGAGGGGCAAAAAGGTGAGAGGGGCGTGGCCTTTGGGCCAGAGGGAGGGGCTTGTTTCTATGGGGGCGGGGGGAAGGCTTCTGTAGGCGGTGGCTTCGCACTACAGAGCCCATCCTCCAAAAGGGTGATCCACTAAACCAGAGAATATCGTCAATGGCTTAGGACTACAAAGCCCATCTTTCAAAAGAGTGACCTGCTACACAGTCTATCATCAATGGAGACAACAGAGCCCATCCTCTAAAAAGTCGATCTGCTATAGAGCCTGTCACCCTTGGACTACATAGCCCCATTGTCCTCTCTGCGACTTGGGCATCCTGGCAGGAGAGTTGTGCTGATTGGGCTTTGCTCCCACCCCCACCCTGAATTTGGTCTTGGACTACAGAGCCCATCATCCCAAATGGTAATGGACTTGGACTCAATGGTATCGGTCTACGTAGCACATCATCCTCCACCTTCGGCCTTCTAGAGTTCTGCTGGGTGCATTTTCTCCACACACACACACACCCAAATTTGGCTTTGAACTACAGATCCCAGTGCTGGACTCTAGAGCCCATCATCCTCAATGGTGTTGGAATATATAGCCCATCGTCCTCTCTGCCTTGGGCATCCTGGGAGGAGAGTTGTGGTGGTTGGGCTTCGCTCCCCCCCTCCCAAATCTGGGCTTGAACTGTCGTCCTCAATGGCATTGGACTACAAAGCCCATTGTGCCCTCTACGCCTTGGACATCCTCGGGTGGCAGGAGGGCTGGGCTGGTTGGCCTTTGTTCTCCTACCCCCCCAAATTTGGAGTGGCCTTGGAGCACACAGAGCCCTTCATCCCAAATGGACTGGAAAGTCCGTCACCCCAAATGGCAATGGACTACAAAATCCATCATCCTTGCCACCCCTTGGGCGTCCTGGGGGATGGTGGACTCTGGGGTTCATGGATGGAGGAGCTGTATTGGTTGGACTTTTTTCTCTCCCCCTCTCTCCTCCAAAAGGGTGAAGGGCTACAGAGCCCATCATCCTCTGCGCCAGGGCATCCTTGGTGTGCTGTGCTGGTTATGTCTCCTGAGTTTCAAGGTTCCTTCCCCTGATGGTCCTTTGCCTGTATGACCAAAATAGATCTGATAGCCCATTTTCCCCATAATTCAAATTAATGAATTTCTATTCTTCACTCCAGGAGATTCTTTCTCTCTTTTCTTCTCTCTCTCCGTCTTTTTCTTTCTCTTTTCCTTGTTCTCTCATTCTCCCTTTGTCTCTTAATCTGCCTCTCCCTCTTTCTCTGTCTCTCTCTCACATTTCTCCCTTTTTCATTGTCTTTCCCTCATTTTCTCATTCTCTCTCTTATTCTGCCTGTTTTTCTCTCTCCCTCCCTCCCTCCCTCTCCCTCTTTCTTTCCCTCATTTTCTTTTTCTTTATTACTTTCCCCTGTTTTCTCATTCTCATTTTCTCTCTCTCATTCTTTCCCTCTTTCTCTCTTTCTTTTTCCCTCCCTCATTCTTTCATTCTCTCCCCCACTCTGTCTCTTTCTCTCTCATTCTTTTTTTATTCTCTCAACTCTTACTTTCCTTCCTCCCCTCCCCTTCTCTCATTCTCTTTCTCATTCTATCCCATTCTCTTACTTTTACAATTACCTCGGGACTAGAACTCCCAGTCTCCTGGTTCCTTGGTCAGCACAGGGTCCATGAAGTTTTGAAGGTGGATATTAGATGGGAAATTTGTCAACCATCTTGACCATACCAAAATGGAATGAATACTGTAGATAGATAGATAGATAGATAGATAGATAGATAGATAGATAGATAGATAGATAGATAGATAGATGATAGATAGATAGATAGATAGATAGATAGATGATAGCTAGATAGATAGATGATAGATAGATAGATAGATAGATAGATAGATAGATAGATAGATAGCTAGATGATAGCTAGATAGCTAGATGATAGATAGATAGATAGATAGATAGATAGATAGATAGATAGATAGATAGATAGGTTGATATTTTTATATTTTTAAGGGTGTGTTTATATATATATACATACATGCGCGCACACACAAACACACATAAAGGATGTGGTATTACCGACAACCCTCATAGTTTCTCACACTTCCTGTCGATCTATTATGGTTACAAATGCCACAAATAAAGACATTTCTTTTCCTTAGTAAATGTGTTGGCTTTTACCTAGGAAAAATTTTTAAACGCAAAAGCTCGTGTTTTTCAGAATGAAATTTGCAAAGGCAGAGAGTCCTTCCAACTTTCATATGTGTCATCCAAACAAATTTCATGCCACAGTCACACACAAAAAATCTGTGAGATGAACCCGTTGTCCTCTCTGCCCCTAGAGATAGCTTTTTATTTCATAACAGCTGAAACGAGATCAAGATCGTTCCAATTAATTCTTGCAATTAATTCTTGCAATTAATTCCTGACTGGTTTCCCTTGTGGAATGGAATTCATCCTTCAGGGTAATTGTGTACATTTCTGAATTGACACTTTGGTCGGGGGGGGGGGGGAGATCTACCCGATCATAACCGACTTACCACTACAATGGAGCCTGAAACGCTAAGGGGGACAGTTGTTCAGAGAGGGTGTCCCAGTTATGTGACTTTTCTTGCCACCGGTAAGTGAATCACCGCTGTTGGCCCACTAGGAAGCTGGTCGTTGAGTCGATCCGGCTTCCTGCTTGAGAGAAAGTCACAAAAGGGGACACAACAACGGTCCTAAATATGAACCAGTGATCCTTTTGTTGCCTTGCTTAACAACGGTCACAATTGTGAGTCAAGGACGGCCAGAATTATGGCTTGTTCCAAAGGATGTAGGATAGTTTAGGGTCATATTTCTCAAAGTCGGCAACTTGGAAGATGTGAGGACCTTTCATCCTTTTTAAGACAGGGGGACTTCAATTCCCAGAATTACCCAGCCAGGTATCTGAGGAATTCTGGGAGTTGAAGTCCCCCATGGCTTAAAGTTGCTGAAGTTGAGAAAGACCGGCTCGGCGGTTAAAATAGCTGATCGGGAGCAGCGAAATCTAGTCCTCCCGCATCTTAGAGATTCCATTAATTCTCTTTCCCCATTGAAAATTTAAAAAAGATTTCGTGGCTTGCCTGAAGTCTACACAATTCGTTTGATATTTACTCTCACTATGTTGGTTGTGTGTTGTGTTGGATGGAGTTTTGTTGAAACACTGAAGAAGCCACAAGTGTTGCTTAAACTCCTTCCGAGACCATCTTGAATGCTCCGGGATTCTCATTCGGTCACATTTAAATCCGTGGTCGCTCTCCGTGGTCTCGTCCTGCCGTTTGGAGGCCCGTGTGATACACTCAGACGCTCTTTTGCAAAGATTTGAGCACCCTACCCCCCCCCAAAAAAAACCATCTCACCTCTACAGTTGTTTCCTTGGGGGAGTATCTCGGATTTTTCCCCCTCCTCGCCGATAGCTGGTTGTTGCGCTCACCAGCTCCATCCGTCGGAGGAAGCTGTGGTTTTCTCTGCATCCGCTCTCACTCATGAGAAACAGTTGCCAGTCAGCCCTCCCTTTCTGCAAATGCGCGAGTCTTTATCTCTGGTAAGATAAGTAACTCTCTGGTAAGGCGGCCGACGGCAGACTCTTCCAGGTAGTTCCCCTTCCAGAGGATAACGATGGAAAACGAGGTAAGGGACCGGTGATCGTCCCGTCGTCTTTGCAGGAATGGCGTGGATATTTTCCTCTCTTCGTTGCCCCACCCCCTAAACCCTTCTCTCCCCTGCCCGTCCGAAACTCCCCACTCTTGATTCCGTCAAATGCGGGCAACCCGCTCTTCTCCCCCCCCCCATCTCTTTACTTGCAGCCTGGGATCGTCTCCCCGTTCAAGCGGGTCTTCCTGAAAGGGGAGAAGGGGCGCGACAAGAAAGCCCAGGAGAAAGTCACCGAACGGCGGGCACTGCACACGGTCCCGTTGGCTTTGCCGGATCGCTTCGAGCCGGACGTCCTCTTGAATGACTACATCGAGAAGGAAGTGAAGGTAAGGCTGACCTCGTCTTGAATGGAGGGACGTTTGAAGGGACTCGTAGAGCGGGAAGGGACCTTGGAGGTCTTCCCCCCTGCTCAGGCAGGAGACCCTCATCTCCTCTTCTTCCTCCTCCTCCTCCTCCTCCACTTCATAACAGACTTTTTTTTTCCAATATATTTTTATTATTTTTATATTTAAAACAATGTAAAGTCGAAGTGACCATACATTCACATTATATATAGCTAGTCTCAGTCATTGACAATTAGCCTACTTAATACATTGAAGAGCCGAGGTGGCGCAGTGGTTAGGGTGCAGTACTGCAGGCCACTTCAGCTGACTGCTATCTGCAGTTCGGCTGTTCAAATCTCACCGGCTCAGGGTTGACTCAGCCTTCCATCCTTCCGAGGTGGGTGAAATGAGGACCCAGACTGTAGGGGTGATATGCTGACTCTGTAAACCGCTTAGAGAGGGCTGAAAGCCCTATGAAGCGGTATATAAGTCTAACTGCTATTGCTATTGTGTGTCCTTCTGTCCAATCGCAATATATACAGTTTGTTCCAGTCTTGTCACCTTGTCTTATACCAGTCATAAAATCTGTTCCAGGCTTCAAAATATTCTGATTCCCACTTTATTTTTAAGTTCAAGAGTGAACCTATCTGCTTCCACACAGGCCAACACTTTTCTGATTATATCTACCTCTGATGTGTATATTTTTTCCAATACTGCGCAAAAGTTATGCGTGCCGCACACTTCATAACAGTTTTAACAACTGTGTGACTCACCTAACAACACAGAGATTCGTTTAACAACTTGAGGGAGTTACTTAACCATGCGACTCACTTAATAACTGCAGGGATTCACTTAACAACCGCGGAAAGAAATCGTACAAGAACAGTTGGAAGAGAGTTTGGAGATCTTCTACTCCAGCCCTCTGTTGAAGCACCACATCCTCCTCTTCCTCCTCCTCCTCCTCCTCCACCACCTCCTTTTTCTGCTTAAAACAACAGAGTTGGAAGGGACCTTGGGGATCTTGGAGGTCTTCTAATCTAACCCTTTGTTCAAGCAGGAGACCCTCCTCTCATGTGAATAACAGAATTGGAAGGGACTTTGGAGGTCTTCTAGTCCAACCACCTGCTCAGACTCCCCATTCCTGCTCCTCCCTTTTCCTTTTCTTCTTCCTTCTCCCTTCTCCTCTTCTCCTTCTCTTTCTCCTTTTTCTCCCTTCCCCTCTTCCTCCTCTTCCTCCTTTCTCTTCTTTCTCTTCCATCTCTTCCTCCTCCTCTTTCTCCTTCCTCCTCCTCATCTTCCTTCTCTTCCTCCTCTTTCTCCTCCTCTTCCTCCTCCTCCTCCTCCTCCTCCTCTTCCTCCCTCTTCTCTTCTTCGTCCTTCTCCTCCTCCTCCTCTTCCATTTCTTCCTCCTCTTTCTCCCTTCTCCTCTTTCTCCTTCCTCCTTCTCCTTCTCATCTTCCTTCTCTTCCTCCTATTTCTCCTCCTCCTCCTCTTCCTCTCTCTTCTCCTCTTCTTCGTCCTTCTCCTCTTTTCTTTCTCCCTTCTCCTCTCTTCCTCCTCCTCCTCTTCCATCTCCTCCTCCTCTTCCTTTTCTTCCTCTTTCTTCCTTCTTCTTTTCTCTTCCTCCTCTTCTTCCTTTCTTGCTACTCTTTCTCCCTTCTCCTCCTATTCCTTCTCTGACCCCCTGCTCCAGCACAGTGACCCCCATCCGGGAGGCCCAGCCACCAGGGCCCTTGGGGTGGTTTGCCAGGTGGCTTGACTCCTGTCTACGTTGAGCACAGGTGGACCACACAAATAATCCTCGACTTACGACCATGGGTGGGTGGGAAGGGTAGAAGAGAGAAGGAAAATTTTGAAGGTGGGTCTCAAACGCAGCACCTCCAAAACTAATAACAGGTCGTCCTGTGTCACAACTGCAGCATTTTTGTTCTAAGTAAGACAACGAAGCACTTTCGGGTCTATTTTACGACTCCCTTCCCACCATTGTTGCGGGAATCACTGCGATGGTTAAATCAGTGGTTGTTAAGTGAACAGGGGAATCACGGAAACCTTCCCCTCTCCTGCCCCCCCTCCCCCCGAGATGCCACGACCGTCCTAAATACGAGTCTGTCTGAATTTTGATCCCCTGATCACAGGAGAAAAACTGACCTCTTTTTTTTTTCCAGGGCCGTCATAAGATCAAATGGTCACTAAGTGAACTGTTTCTCTTTCATTGTAATTCCCCCCCCCTTTTTTTTTTTTTGCTTTTCAGTATTTGGGCCAAATAACGTCGGTTCCAGGATACCTGAATCCCTCCAGCCGCACCGAAATTCTTCATTTAATCGACACTGCAAAGGTAGGCGACCCTTTCCGCCCGCAAGTCCTCGACTTAGAACCGTTCCAAGTTATGACGGCGCTGGGGGGGGAAAAGCACGACTTGGGAGCATTTTTCACACTTACGACCGGTATTATACACCCTTGTGACCGTCAGAGTGTTTTGCCGCCATTCAGGGAGATGCAGATCTGGAGTCTTGGCAACTGACTTGTCTTTACGACGGTGGTGGTGAATGGGATCTCCTTCGGACAAGTCACAGGGGAAAGTCGGATTCACTTAACGACTGTGTGACTAATTCAACTGCTGCAGTGTCACAGGGAAGAAAAGCCAGATTTACTTAATGCCCATGTAACTTAATTGAACCACTGCAGCGATTCACTTAATGACCTGTATGACTAACGAACTGCATCGATTCATTCAACGCCCATGTGATTAATTGAACCGATGCAGCAATTCACTTAACGACCTGAAAGATTGTAAAGTGGAGCGAAGCTCACTTCCCAAGTCACCCCTAGCCCCAGAGATTCCGTGCTCCGTTCCCGTCATAAGTCGAGGACTACCTGTGTTCTCAGTGAAACTATCGAGAAATATTTATGATGTGATCATCCTGAGGTGGAGAAGGGTTCATTTAGTGACTGAAGTTACGAACGCGACTAAGGGTCATGTTTCGCGCTTACGACCACCGCAGCATTCACCCCAGCAGTCAGGAAATCCTAGCTTGACTCATACTTACAACGACGTCCCTCAGGACGCCGTGATCCCCTTCTATGGTCCCTGAACAAGCCAAGTCAATGGGATTCACTTAACGGCTGGGGGAATTAATTTAAGAATGGCAGTGATTCACTTAAGGAATCAAGCTAAAGGCGTAAAATGGAGCAACTTTCCCTTATCCCACGTCCCTCTTAGAAACATATATTTTGGGGCTCCGTTTGTGGTCGTAAGTTGAGGAGTAAATGTATTGACTTGCTCCCACTGAACAATCTCATTTGAGTTTCCGTCCTGACATAAGAGGACATTTCACAATCTAATACAACCAGTCCTCGAACCTACGACCACACAGAGCCCGGAACTAAGAGATATTTGCGAAGTGAGTGTGACTCCATTTTACCGACTTCCTTACCACTGTTGTAAGGTGAATCGCTGCGGTCGTTAAGCGAGGGGTGCGGTTGTTAAGTGATTTTGGTTTCCCCCTTGATTTTGCTGGTTGGAAGAGGGATGGCTTGAGCCTCCCCAGGATGCTGTGACCGTCATAAATACGAGTCGGTTATCAAACGTCGGAATTTATAGTGTGTCACTGTGGGATTTGCTGCAATGGTCATAAGTGTGAAAATCAGTCGCGAGTCATTTTTTTTCTCGCAACTTCAAACAGTCAGCTATAAGGGGGAACTTCACTGAGAATACCTCCTGCTCCTTTCTAGCACTGATGACATTCCCTAGTTAGGTCATGAGACGTCTGCAAGGAAACCACCCAGCTCAGAGAGCACCAAGGACTCCACAGTCCTTTTCCTCCTCCTCCTCCCCCTCCTCCTCCTCCTCCTCCTCCTCCTCCTCCTCCTCCTCCTCCTCCTCCTCCTCCCCCTCCTCCTCCTCCTCCTCCCCTTCCTTCCTTCCTTCCTTCCTACCCCAACATCCCCACTTCCTAGTTAGCCCACGAGATGTTTGCAAGGAAACCACCCAGCTCAGAGGGCACCAAGGATTCAACAGTCCTCCTCCTTTCCTTTCCTTCCTTCCTTCCTTCCTTCCTTCCTTCCTTCCTTCCTTCCTTCCTATCTACCTACCCCGACACCCCCACTTCCTAGTTAGCCCACGAGATGTTTGCAAGGAAACCACCCATCTCAGAGGGCACCAAGGATTCAACAGTCCTCCTCCTTTCCTTTCCTTCCTTCCTTCCTTCCTTCCTTCCTTCCTTCCTTCCTTCCTTCCTATCTACCTACCCCGACACCCCCACTTCCTAGTTAGCCCACGAGATGTTTGCAAGGAAACCACCCAGCTCAGAGGGCACTAAGGATTCAACAGTCCTCCTCCTTTCCTTTCCTTCCTTCCTTCCTTCCTTCCTTCCTTCCTTCCTTCCTTCCTATCTACCTACCCCGACACCCCCACTTCCTAGTTAGCCCACGAGATGTTTGCAAGGAAACCACCCATCTCAGAGAGTACCAAGAACCCCACAGTCCTTTTCCTCTTCTTCTTCTTCTTCTTCCTCCTCCTCCTCTCCTTCCTTCCTATTTATCTGCCTACCTACCTACACATCCACCCTGATGACGTTTCCTGGGTGGGTCATGAGATGTCTGCAAGAAATCCGCCCAGAGCATCCAGGACGGCAAAGTTTCCACGCTTCCTCCCTTTCCCTGAGAGACATCCCTGTTTTGGGCCCTCCTGAGCCCCTTGGCAAAGAAGGGGAGTTTTCCCTCCCCCCCTCCCCATTTTCCCATCGGGAATAGTTTGGGGAACGGCCCCCTCTCTTCTTTTTCTCTCTCTCTCTCTCCCGCTCCCACAGAGGGCTCACCAGCTTCCCGGCCAGCTGACTCACGAGCACGACGCCGTGGTCAGCGTCTCGGCTTACAACGTCAAGCTCCTCTGGCGCGACGGCGAGGACCTCATCCTCCGGGTGCCCATCCACGACATCGCGTCAGTGTCGTATATCCGAGACGATTCGTCCCATCTGGTGGTCTTGAAAACAGGTAGGTGGGGAGAAGGGTGAGTCCTCGGCTTTACGACCGCCAAGGGGGACGTGTCTTTCCGTTGTTGAGCAGTACGAGCGGGTCACAGCTTGCTTCAGGAGTTTTATCACCCCGTCGTTAAGTGAATCCCTACCCATTGGAAGCGGGCGGAAGTCACTTCACCACTGTCTTCCTTTGTGACATAAAGCATTGTTGAGTCGAAGACTACCTGGACCCGAGACACTTACAGGGCCTACATTGGCTTCTGTTGCCTTTTTTCTCCCTGGTTGTTAAGTGAATCATGACCGTCATTAAGTGAGTCATGTGGTTGTTAAGCGGGTCCATTGACTTGGCTTGTTGGATATCGGCTGAGGAGGTTGCCAGTGGAGAATCACGTCACCCAGGGACGTTGCAACAGTTACAAATGCCGATGGTCTCCCACTACAACGCTTCACTTAGTGACCATTCAGAGTTATGGGAAAAATGATCGTGGGACCGTTTTTTTCTTCACACTTAACAGCCGTTGTGGTGGTCATGCGATCGAAATTTGGAGACTTCAGGACTGAGTCGTATTTACGACGGTCCCCTTTTGCAACCTCCCGACAAGCAAAGTCAATTTTGGAAGCTGGATTCACTTAACGGCTATATATTGAACAACAGCCACAGTGATTCACTTAACAGCAGGTGGCAATGGACGGAAAAACACAGACAAAATTTCACAAATGTTTCTCTTAGCAACGGAGATGTGGGGGCTTAATTGCAGTCGTAAATTCAAGGACCACCCGTATGCGGTTGTTCAAAATGAGTCACGCCCTTCTTTGTGGCCTTCATGCTGCAGTGGTAAAGCAAATCACGATGGTTGTTAAGCGGATTGCCTCAGTCGTTAAGCCTCTTGACTTGGCATGTTATCATTTATCCTGTATCTCTATCATTAATCAATGTTTGTCTGTCTGTCTGTCTCTACCTCTATTATCTGTACCTGTCTATCATCTATGTATTATCTATATCTCTATATCACCATATTTATCTGTCTATAATATCTCTATCATCTCTATATCATCTATTATCTATCTTTCTATTATCTGTCTATCCATCCATCTATTCTATCTATATCTATCTTATTTCTATGTCTGTCTGTCTGGCTGTCTATCTCTATCCATTGATCCATCTATTCTATCTATCATCTATCTTATCTATCTATCTATCTATCTATCTATCTATCTATCTATCTATCTATCTATCTATCTATCTATCTATCTATATCCATCCATCATTCTATCTATCTATCATCTCTCCATCCATCATTCTATCTATCTATCTATCATCTATCTATCTATCTATCTATCTATCTATCTATCTATCTATCTATCTATCTATCTATCTATCTATCTATCTCATCTATCCTCTATCCATCTATTTATCTATCCATCCATCATTCTATCTATCTCACTCTATCTTATTTCTATGTCTATCTGTCTGTCTATCACTATCCATTGATCTATTCTTTCTATCTGTCTGTCTGTCTATCTCTCTCTCTCTCTCTGTCTATCTATCTATCTATCCGTTTATTCTATCTATCTATCTATCTATCCATCTATCTATCCATCCATCCATCATTCTATCTATCATCTATCCATCCATCTATTCTATCTATCATCTCTCCATCATTCTAGCTATCATCCATCTATCTATCTATCTATCTATCTATCTATCTATCTATCTATCTATCTATCTATCTATCTATCTATCATCTATTCATCTATTCTATCTATCATCTATCCATCATCTATCCTATCATCTATCCATCCATCCATCTATTCTATCTACCCATCCATCATCCATCCATCCCATCCATCCATCCATCCATCCATCCATCCATCTATTTGTAATTATGTCTGTCTACCTATCATCTATCCCCCCTCCCTCTCCAAACTTCCCTCCCTTCCAGCGCTGATGATGATCCCTAGTTGGGTCCTGAAACGTCTACTACAAGGCGGGAGGGGGGTGGGCGGGGGGCCGTCTCCACTCACAGCCTCCGTTTTTTCTCAGCTCAGGACCCCGGCATCTCCCCCAGCCAGAGCCTTTGTGCCGAAAGCACCAAAGCTCTCGCCTCGGGCTCTCTCTCGGAGAGTGGCGTGGTGCCTGTCGAAGCCTGTTGCCTGGTGATCCTCGCCACAGAGAATAAGGTTAGATCCTCGGCCCCGCGGGCGCCCTGCGGTTTTCTTTTGGGTCCTCCTGCCCGAATTGCCCTCCAATGTTTTTTAATTTATTTCATTATTAAATCGAATACGTCTCTCCTCCCCGTCTTCCTGGCTTATATGTCTTAAGGCTGGACTAGAATTCACCGTTGCCCGGTGATTGGCCCAAAGCCACCCAGCTGGCTTCATACCTAAACCAGAACTAGAACTCACTGTCTCCCGGTTTCTAGGCCCAACCGGTGACGTACATTTCCAAGATCCTGGTTTGTCTTAATGTTTCCGCCGAGGACAACATAACTTGGTTCCCGAGAAGATCATGTGGGAGGGTTAGATCTTCCCTCCCCTTTAGTGACTGAACCGTCACCTTCCGAACCCAGCTCCCAGCGGTCCCCAGCGCAGTCCCCCCCCCCCCGAACTTACCACCCCGATTGAGCCCCAGATTCCTGTGGCTAAGTGAGAAATTCGCTCCGTGAGTTGTGTCCCGTTTTATGACGTCTCCTGCCCCGTCCGTTCAGGTAATCCCTGCCATGGTCGTTAAGGGAGTCAGACTCCCTTTAGTTGCAAAAGGGGAGGGGGGGTTGCTGGACCAGCAGGACGCTGCGACCATCGTAAATATGAGTCCGTGGCCAAATGTCCGAATTTGGTTCCTGTAACCTTTTGGGGGTGCCACAACGGTCGTAAGGGCAAAGAACCGTCCTTTTTTGGGGGGGGGCCGTCATAACTCCGAACAGTCACTAAGCAAAGTGTTTTAAGTCAAGTGGACTTCCTGTTATTAGCCGCCCTCGGCGTAGCATCGATGGGCCGCTTTCTCCTCAATGTGGTAGGTTTCTACCAGAACCTCCATCTTCTGGAAGTTCTCACCTTCTTCTGAAGGACTTCTTGGAAGGGGTGTCCACCTCACCTCCGTTGGGTTCCTCCTTCCTCCAGGTCACGGGTGAGGAACTCTGCTCCCTCCTCAGCCAAGTCTTCCACATCGTTTACACGGAATCTACGATAGACTTCCTGGACAGAGCCATCTTCGATGGGGCCACCACGCCCACCCGGCATCTCTCCATACACAGCGGTAAGGAGACACCTCTTCCGGAGGCCCTTGGATTCATGGAGCAGCCGTCGAGATGGCGTCTCTCCCTCCTCCCGGGGGCGGGAAGAAGAGGCTTCCTCCTTCGAGTCAGGTTTACGGGTGGGAGGTTGGATCAGGAGGTGTTGGTGGCCTGTTGAGGTTCCTCAGGAGAGATCGTCTCCAGAACATGGTCACAAGGAACGTCCATAGTTGGAAAGATGGAGGTTGAAATGAGGGCGATGGGCCCTCGGGGATTTACTCCCAAGAGAAGAGAATATTTGTATCTCTGAGCTGGGTTCTTTTTCCTTGCAGACGTCTCGTGACCCAGCTAGGGAAACTCATCAGTGCTAGTGGGGTGAAAGTAGGAGAAGGAGAATGGAGGAGGAGGAGAAGGACTGTGGGATCCTTGGTGCTCTCTCAGCATCATCTCCAACTCCTTGTTGTTTTGCTCCTCCTCCTTCTCCTCGTTCTCTTTCTCCACTTTGTCTTCCTTCTCCTTGTTCTCATTCTCCTCCTGTTCCTCCTCTTTCTCATTCTCATTCTTCTCCTTGTTCTTCTTTGTCTCCTCCACTTTGTTCTCCTAGTTCTCATTCTCCACCTGTTCCTCTTTCTCATTCTCCTTCTTCTTCTCCTTCTTCTTCTTCTTTTTCTTCTTCTCCACTTTGTCCTCCTCCCGTTCTTTGTCTTTTTCATTCTTATTCTTCTCCTTCTCCACTTTGTCCTCGTTCTCCTCATTCTCCTCCTGTCCCTCCTCCTCTTCTTCCTGCCTCGTCCTCCTCCTTGTTCTCATTCTCCTCCTATTCCTCCTCCTTTCTGTTCCTCCTCAACTTCTTTGTGCTTCCTGCCCTCCTCGTTCTCCTCTTCCTCTCTTCCTCCTCCTCATTCTTCTTCTTGTTCTCCTCCTCCACTTTGTCCTCTTCCTCCTTGTCCTTCTCCCCTGTTCCTCCTCCTCGTTCTTCTCCTTGTTCTTGTCTGTCTCCTGCACTTTGTTCTCCTTGTTCACATTCTCATTCGCCTCCTGTTCCTCCTTTTTCTCATTCTACTTCTTCTTGTTCTTCTCCTCCTCAACTTTGTCCTCCTTCTCCTCCTTTCCTCGTTCTTCTTCTCCTCCTGTCCCTCCTCCTCCTCCCCTGCCTTGTCCTCCTCCTCGTTCTCATTCTCCTCCTCTTCCTCCTCCTTTCTGTTCTCATCTTCTTTGTGCTTCCTGCCCTCCTCCTCCTCTTCCTCTCTTCCTCCTCCTCCTTGTTCTTCTCTGTCTCCTGCACTTTGTTCTCCTTGTTCACATTCTCATTCTCCTCCTGTTCCTCCTCTTTCTCATTCTACTTCTTCTCCTTGTTCTCCTTCTCCACTTTGACCTCCTTCTCCTCCTGTTCCTCGTTCTTCTCCTCCTATTCCTCCTCTTTCTCATTCTTCTTCTCCTTCTTCTCCATTTTGTCCTTTCCCTCATTCTCCTCCTGTGCCTCCTCCTCCTCTTCTTCCCTTCTCCTCCTCCCCCGCCTTGTCCTCCTCCTCATTCTCATTCTCCTCCTATTCCTCCTCCTTTCTGTTCTCATCTTCTTTGTGCTTCCTGCCCCCCTCCTCCTCCTCCTCTTCCTCTCTTCCTCCTCCTCTTCGTTCTTCTTGTTGTTGTTCTCTGACTCCTCCACTTTGTTCTCCTTGTTCTCATTCTCCTCCTGTTCCTCCTCTTTCTCATTCTACTACTTCTCCTTGTTCTTCTCCTTCTCCTCCACTTTGTCCTCCTTCTCCTCCTGTCCTCCTCTTTCTCATTCTTCTTCTCCACTTTGTCCTCCTTCTCCTTGTCCTCCTTGTCCTGTTCCCCCTCCTCATTCTTCTCCTTGTTCTTCTCTGTCTCCTGCACTTTGTTCTCCTTGTTCACATTCTCCTCCCGTTCCTCCTCTTTCTCATTCTACTTCTTCTCCTTGTTCTCCTTCTCCACTTTGTCCTCCTTCTCCTCCTGTTCCTCGTTCTCCTTCTCCTCCATTTTGTTCTTCTCCTCATTCTCCTCCTGTCCCTCCTCCTCCTCTTCTTCCGTCCTATTCCTCCCCCTTTCTGTTCCTCCTAATCTTCTTTGCGCTTCCTGCCCTCCTCCTCTTCCTCTCTTCCTCCTCCTCCTCGTTCTTCTCCTTGTTCTTCTCTGTATCCTCCACTTCGTTCTCCTTGTTCTCGTTCTCATTCTCCTCCTGTTCCTCCTCTTTCTCATTCTACTTTTTCTCCTTGTTCTCCTTCTCCACTTTGTCCTTCTTCTCCTCCTGTTCCTCGTTCTTCTTCTCCTCCTATTCCTCCTCTTTCTCATTCTTCTTCTCCTTCTTCTCCATTTTGTCCTTTCCCTCATTCTCCTCCTGTCCCTCCTCCTCCTCTTCTTCCCTTCTCCTCCTCCCCCGCCTTGTCCTCCTCCTCGTTCTCATTCTCCTCCTATTCCTCCTCCTTTCTGTTCTCATCTTCTTTGTGCTTCCTGCCCCCCTCCTCCTCCTCCTCTTCCTCTCTTCCTCCTCCTCTTCGTTCTTCTTGTTGTTGTTCTCTGACTCCTCCACTTTGTTCTCCTTGTTCTCATTCTCCTCCTGTTCCTCCTCTTTCTCATTCTACTACTTCTCCTTGTTCTTCTCCTTCTCCTCCACTTTGTCCTCCTTCTCCTCCTGTCCTCCTCTTTCTCATTCTTCTTCTCCACTTTGTCCTCCTTCTCCTTGTCCTCCTTGTCCTGTTCCCCCTCCTCATTCTTCTCCTTGTTCTTCTCTGTCTCCTGCACTTTGTTCTCCTTGTTCACATTCTCCTCCCGTTCCTCCTCTTTCTCATTCTACTTCTTCTCCTTGTTCTCCTTCTCCACTTTGTCCTCCTTGTCCTCCTGTTCCTCGTTCTCCTTCTCCTCCATTTTGTTCTTCTCCTCATTCTCCTCCTGTCCCTCCTCCTCCTCTTCTTCCGTCCTATTCCTCCCCCTTTCTGTTCCTCCTAATCTTCTTTGCGCTTCCTGCCCTCCTCCTCTTCCTCTCTTCCTCCTCCTCCTCGTTCTTCTCCTTGTTCTTCTCTGTATCCTCCACTTCGTTCTCCTTGTTCTCGTTCTCATTCTCCTCCTGTTCCTCCTCTTTCTCATTCTACTTTTTCTCCTTGTTCTCCTTCTCCACTTTGTCCTTCTTCTCCTCCTGTTCCTCGTTCTTCTTCTCCTCCTATTCCTCCTCTTTCTCATTCTGCTTCTTCTCCTTGTTCTCCTTCTCCACTTTGACCTCCTTCTCCTCCTGTTCCTCGTGCTTCTCCTCCTCCTATTCCTCCTCTTTCTCATTCTGCTTCTTCTCCTTGTTCTCCTTCTCCACTTTGTCCTCCTTCTCCTCCTGTTCCTCGTTCTTCTTCTCCTCCTATTCCTCCTCTTTCTCATTCTGCTTCTTCTCCTTGTTCTCCTTCTCCACTTTGTCCTCCTTCTCCTCCTGTTCCTCATGCTTCTCCTCCTCCTATTCCTCCTCTTTCTCATTCTCCTTCTCCTCCATTTTGTTCTTCTGCTCATTCTCCTCCTGTCCCTCCTCCTCCTCTTCTTCCCTCCTATTCCTCCCCCTTTCTGTTCCTCCTAATCTTCTTTGCGCTTCCTGCCCTCCTCCTCCTCCTCTTCCTCTCTTCCTCCTCCTCCTCGTTCTTCTCCTTGTTGTTCTCTGTCTCCTCCACTTTGTTCTCCTTGTTCTCATTCTCCTCCTGTTCCTCCTCTTTCTCATTCTTCTTCTTCTCCTCCACTTTGTCCTCCTTCTCCTTGTCCTCCTTCTCCTGTTCCCCCTCCTCATTCTTCTCCTCGTTCTTCTCTGTCTCCTGCACTTTGTTCTCCTTGTTTACATTCTCATTCTCCTCCCGTTCCTCCTTTTTCTCATTCTGCTTCTTCTCCTTGTTCTCCTTCTCCACTTTGTCCTCCTTCTCCTCCTGTTCCTCGTGCTTCTCCTCCTCCTATTCCTCCTCTTTCTCATTCTCCTTCTCCTCCATTTTGTTCTCCTCATTCTCCTCCTGTCCCTCCTCCTCCTCTTCTTCCCTCCCATTCCTCCTCCTTTCTGTTCCTCCTAATCTTCTTTGCGCTTCCTGCCCTCCTCCTCCTCTCCTCCTCCTCCTCCTCTTGAAGCCCCTTCCCTCCTAGCAGGGAAAATGTTCAGAAACGAGGGGGAGACCCCCTACTCATAACCTTCGTTCCCTGTCGGAGGGGCCAGGGTCTCCAAAGCTCCACAGATACTCCTTCTGCAGGTGGACCGCCCCCCCCGAGGGGCTTGTGCCCAAGGTTTGCTGTCAGAAAGGACCGTCTCGGGTGGGGGTGGGGAGCCTGAAGCCCCCACCCACCCCCTGCCCTGTCCTGAAGCCCGGTTCTCCCCCCACAGATGACTCATCCACCAAAGTGGACATCAAGGACCCCTATGAAACCGAAGCCAGCACATTGTGAGTTCCATTCCCCCTGGGGAGGGTCTCTCATCATCCCTACAGGTCATCCTCGACTTATAACGACCGACACGGGGGGGGGGGGTCCCAGATTTTGGCCGCCGGGATGGTGGAGGGAGTTTTGGCTCCGTTTGACGAGCTTTCGTGGCCGCCGTCATTAAGCAAATCACTGCAGCTGTTCAGTGAGTCGGGCAGGGGTTAAGCGAAAGGGGGGGGGGGTCGCGTTAATCTTCGTAAGTACACACCAGGTTCAAAGAGTCCAAATTTTGACCACAGGACCAGAGAGATGCAGCGATGGTCATAAGTGTGAAAAATGGTCATAAGTCTCTCTTTTTTTAAAAGAACTGTTTTAAGGTCCAAATTTTGATCACTTGACCATGAGGGGGTGCTTCAAGCGTCGTTAGTGCGAGGACTGGGTGAAAGTCACCCTTTTTGGGGGGTGTTATTTTAACCACCAAATTTTGATCACCTGGCCATGGGGATGCTACAATCGTCGTAAGTGCGAAGACTGGGTGAAAGTCACTTTTTCAGCACCGTTTTTAACTGCCAATTTTGATCACGTAAGCGTGGGGGTGCTTCAATGGTCATAAATGCGAGGACTAGCGGAAATTCACTTTTTCAATACTGTTCTGAGTGCCAATTTTGATCACGTAAGCGTGGGGGGGTCCTTCAATCGTCATAAATGCGAGGACTAGCTGAAATTCACTTTTTCAATACTGTTCTGAGTGCCAATTTTGATCACGTTAGCGTGGGGGTCCTTCAATCGTCATAAATGCGAGGACTAGCTGAAATTCACTTTTTCAATACTGTTCTGAGTGCCAATTTTGATCACGTTAGCGTGGGGGGGGGTCCTTCAATCGTCATAAATGTGAGGACTAGCTGAAATTCACTTTTTCAATACTGTTCTGAGTGCAAATTTTGACCACGTAAGCGTGGGGGTGCTGAGAAGGTCGTGAGAGGTGTGCCTCTAAGCCACTTTTTCAGCACCGTCGTAACTTTCACCACTAAACGAATGGTCGTAAGTCGAGAACAACCTGGACTGTCCCCGATGAGGTTTGCTTTGGATGTGCGGCCGCATAAGTACTCCTCCTCTTACATCTAGCGACCATTCCAAGTTACGACGGCATTTTTTGCACCAACTACCCTTGGGGCATCTCTTATGATCCAAATTCTGACTCACATTTATGACGATCGCAGCATCCCAGGTTGACGCAGATCCCCAAACTCAACAGGGAAGCCGCATTCATTAAACGGTGGGGGTGACTTATTTAACAACCGCAGCACAGGAGGACCAGAGAAATCCATACAAAGGTGGCGAAATGAATTTTAAACGTCTCGTCTAGTGACCAAAACGTGAGTGGATGCTCGGTTTCAGTCGTACATCGAGAACTGCCTCTTATTATTATAATTATCGGCGATAAGTTTTCTCTCCAAATGGAATTGAAATGGAGTACAGCTATCGGACAGGGAGTCCTCGATTTACGGCAGTGGGAAACCTAGTGGCCATCCCTGGTCCCAAGCTCCACCCCCTCCAGATTCGAGGCCCAGGCCACCCCTTTGGAAGGTCCCGGAATCACTTGTGTGTGTGTGTGTCTCTCCCCCCCCCCCCGCCAATCCCCCGTGTCTTTCCAGCTCTTTCCCAGAATCCTTGGATACGGCTGGAAACTCCCCCACCTCTTTCTCGGCCCAGCCGTCACCCCCCGCCAAAACAGCCAGCGACAGCGAATTGAGCACGACGGCCACGGAACTCCTACAGGACTACATGATGACGGTAAGTGGAACGAGAGAAGGAAACCCTCCCCCCCCCAAAGAAGAGTAGGAAGGTTGCCCCCCCGGAGGTCATCTAGTCCAACCCTTTTCTCGAGGAGGAGACCCTTGTGGAATCATAAAATGGCAGTTGGAAGGTACCTTGGAGGTCATCCAGTCCAACCCCCCCCCCCTTCTTGAGCAGGAGATGCTTGCGGAATAAACGTGGTTTGGAAGGGACCTTGGAGGTCATCTAGTCCAACCCCCTTCTTGAGCAGGAGATGCTTGCAGAATAAACGTGGTTTGGAAGGGACCTCGGAGGTCATCTAGTCCTACCCCCCCTTCTTGAGCAGGAGATGCTTGCAGAATAAACGTGGTTTGGAAGGGACCTTGGAGGTCATCTAGTCCAACCCCCTTCTTGAGCAGGAGATGCTTACAGAATAAATGTGGTTTGGAAGGGACCTTGGAGGTCATCTAGTCCTACCCCCCCCTTCTTGAGCAGGAGATGCTTACAGAATAAACGTGGTTTGGAAGGGACCTTGGAGGTCATCTAGTCCTACCCCCCCTTCTTGAGCAGGAGATGCTTGCAGAATAAACATGGTTTGGAAGGGACCTTGGAGGTCATCCAGTCCAACCCCCTGCTGAAGAAGCAGGTTCGGCATGCTTTAAAAGGGGAGGACTCCCAGAATCCCCCAGCCAGCTTCCTTATGTTTTATTTAGAAAGGCCTAATTTCCATAAACCATAAGTGGTGAGTTTTAACTTCTTGGAGAAAACGAACAATCTACCTTGTACCATTTATCGAAACTTGGTTTACTTCTAATGTTGGTTTGTCTTTTTATTTTGAGTTAACCGCGTTCCTCCTCCGTTCTAGTTACGGACGAAGCTTTCCTCGCATGAGATCCAGCAGTTCGCCATGCTTCTGCACGAGTACCGCAACGGGGCCTCCGTCCACGAGTTTTGCGTCAACCTGAGACATCTCTACGGGGACAGCCGGAAATTCCTCCTGCTGGGTAACCTTTTCCCCAACCGGTGTGGGATTCCCCCCCCCCCCCGTTAATTTGGATTGTGGGTAGTTGGCTTATCCTGGCTAGTTGAGTTGGCTTCAACCGTGGGGTCCTTGGTGCTCTGTGAGTGTGGTGGTTTTGTGACAGACATTTTATTGCCTGACTAGGGAACATCATCAGGGCTAGGAGGGAGAGGGAGAGGGGTGTGAATGGAGGAAGGAGTGGGAGAGTCCTTGTTGCTCTCTGAGTTGGGTAGTTTCCTTGGAGGCGTCTCGTGACCCAACTAGTAAACATCATCAGTGCTACAAGTGATTGTGGAGAGGAGGAGGATGACGACTATGGGGGTCCTTGGTGGTCTCTGAGCCGGGTGGTTTTTTTCAAGGTCCCGCGTTCGAGTCCTCTGACAGGCCTTCTCCGCTGAGTCCCCTGACCACCTTCTTCCTCCTCCCAAGGTCTCCGCCCCTTCATCCCCGAGAAGGACAGCCAATACTTTGAGAACTTCCTGGAGACTATTGGCGTGAAGGACGGACGGGGGATCATCACGGATAGCTTCGGGAGATACCGGTGGACAGTGAGATCCGTCTCCAACTCCACCACCAACGGCAATGGCGCCACCGGAAGCTCCGATGACCAGTCGGCGCCGTCGGAGGGCGACGAGTGGGACCGGATGATCTCCGACATCAGCAACGACATCGAAGCCTTGGGGTGCAGCTTGGATCAAGATTCGTCGTGATCTGGGCAAGGACCCCGAGAGACATTGGAGCTTTCTGTTTCCCCCCCCACTCCATCCCTTTTCTTTCTCCTCTGCCTCGTTTCCCAAAGTTCCCCCGAGACTCTCAATCCCCGGCCATTTCTCCAAGCACGGGTGCTCATCGCTGCGTGTCTGTGTGAGTGAGTGGATTGTGGAGAAGCCACAAACCCCAGGAAGGTCCTCAGAAGCTTTCCCCCTGGGGGAGGGGTGGTGGTGGTGGTGGTCTATCTCCTATCCATGGTTTTCTGCACCTTTCTACTGCTTGCGTGCTTGTCTGAATGCGTGTTCCTGGACATTTCTTGCTGTTGAAATTCCCAGTGGTTGTCCTTACATTTAAAAAGCAGGAGGAGAAGCCGTTGAGGCGCTCCACAGCTCCATTTGACGATGGGAGATGAACTGCTCCTGTTGAACCCACCAGCTGGTCTTCCTGGGAGTCGGTTGGGACATCCGTAAGTCTGGTGGGAGGGCAGTGGATTCAAACTCGGGGCTCCCTGCAGGCAAGCAGGGTTGACCTCAGGGAGGGTAGAGAACCCTTAATCAGCTCTCCTTCAAGACGAGCCGCAGCTCCTCGGCTCATCCACGTGAGTCCAAATCTTCCCCGATCATGGCCAAATCCGGTCCGTTCCAAGCAGCCGGGCCTCAGTGAGGAACCTGGCCTCCCTCGTGCACAAGCAGGATGGTGTGGGTGTGGATTTCATGGTGGACTTCTATATGGGACATTTCTAATCCTGGTTTATTTTTTATTTTTTTTAAAGAGCAAGAAGGAGAGGGAACATATACATATGTACATGTGTTGTATATATTATACATACAAATGCACAGATATTTTTCTAAGCGTGTTTCACGCCACCGAGAGCTCTCCTGGCTTCGATAAACTGACATGTATGCTCTCTTAGCGCTCTGGGGAGACGGACATCTGTGTCTTTTTTTTTTTTTTTAAAGCGCACCAAAGATTGTCGGGCTGTTGTGTTTTCTGTTAAACAAACACCGGTTTTGAATAATAATAAAAAAAAGCTGGCCCATGGAAGACCAACCACGACGAGGGACTTGAGAACTTCTTAGCTTTACATGTCGAGAAACTGACCAGGACACAGGCCGGTTTTGTCTGTGTGATATTGAAGGCCGAGGTGAGGAACACCTCCAGAAGTTGCAGGTGCTCCGTGACTGGATGTTTTTAAGGAAAAGATTGGACAGCCAGTAGTTTGAAATGGTAGAGGGTCTCCCGCTTGGGCAGGGGGTTGGACTAGAAGACCTCCAAGGTCCCTTCCAGCTCTTGTTATTCTGTGGAACAGGTTCCTCCTCACTGGTGGGGTCCATGGTGCTCTCTGAGCTTGGTGGTTTTCCTGAAGGCGTTTCGTGACACAACTAGGTGACCTCATTGGTTCCGATCCAGTCTTAGCAGAAGCAAGAAACAAACTCCTCCTCAGGAAAAAAAAACCACCCCTTTTTATTATTTTCTTCTTGTGAATAAATTGCATTCACCCACCGAAAAGTCCAGCAATAGTTCTTCAAGGAGTTAACTGCAGTACAGACCTTATCAATTCCTTGTGATGATTGCAAGGACGGGAGAGGCTGCAAATTTAAGTTCTGGCAAGCCGTCTTTGATGCACGAAACCCAATGAGCAAAAATCTTCAGAAATACGAACTGTTGTCCTCTACGACCACCACTCCTCTTTCCTTCTATTTGTTCCACAGCCAGGGAGGGCCCATTCAGCGTCCACGTGTGTTTTGCTTCCCGAGTTGACTCCTTGTCCTCCGTTGTTCTCCTCTCCTAACTGCTCTGCACATACACGCCTCTGGAATAGGCCCCAGCTGTTCTTCCTCACCACTCCCCGCAGCAGCCTCTCCGGGGGCTGGGAAACGTCAGACAGCCCTGGCTCTCTCTCTACCTCTGACACAGAGCCTTCCCCGGATGCCAGAAATGGCCCAAGTTCCTCTCCAACTTCCCTCCTCTGAGTCTGCCGCCAGCTCTGTTGGCGGCTGGCGGGCTACAACAACCTACACCGCCCCTTTCCTTCCTTCCCTGATGCTGTTCCTTAGTTTTGTCACGAAACGTCTGCAAGTAAACCTACAATCTCAGAGAGCACCCAGGATCACCCACGGTACCTCCAACACCACCTCCCTTCTAACAATGATGCTGTTCCCTAGTTGGGTGGTGAAACGTCTTGCAAGGTACAAATTCTCTCCCGGTTTCCACCTCAGTTTCTCTTCTTCCTTGTTTTGTGCTCCACACAGCCGGTCGCTCCGGCCACGTTAAAAACACAACACACTCAGAACTTGTGTCCCGATTTAAACAATGGGTTAAAATGAGGCCGAGATATCGATGTAAGCTGCAAAATGTTTGCTTTTTTTTTCTTCTTCTTTTTGGCAAGGCGTGGATTTCAACCACCCCGGTGTCTGAATCCGTGAGAAAAATTAAAAATCTGAATTTATTATTTTTTTTTCTTTTGCAAATCCTTCCTGAGCGAGAGAGATTTGTGTCTCACACACACAAACACACACACAAATGGAAGGGGGTGATCCCCAGGAACACGCTGGTGTCAGGGCCCCTTAAAGTGATAATCAAATGATAAATAAAATAACATGCCTAAAAATAAGGATTCGTCTGAAATCAGGCGAGGAAAAATCTTTCCAGTGGCAGCTCAATAATTGAATGGCTCTCAACGTCCGTAAATTACGACTAAATTACGATAAATTAAATATCTTCAGTTTAATGACTGAAGAGACAACGTCACTGAACAAAGGAACTTAGGACCTGTTGCACTTAATGATGGTCGTAGCGTTCCGCAGTCACCATCAAAATTTGGGCACTGATTCGTATTTATGACGGTCACAGCATTTCCGGTAGGGGCCACACAACCCCCCAACCCTTTTTTGCCCTTCGGACGAGCAACATCAATGGAGAATCCAGATGGGCCTTACGAGGCCATCCATCCAGCCTCGTTTCATGCGTGTTGCAAGTTTTAGGCTGGCTGCTCAGTTTGAATCCTGATTATGTGTGTGTGTGTGTGTGTAGTATTTGTGCTTCCACCCATAATTGGGGCATACTAGGGGTTGTGACTTTAAATATATAGAGATAGATAGATGATAGATGATAGATAGATAGATAGATAGATAGATAGATAGATAGATAGATAGATAGATAGATAGATAGATAGATAGATGACAGACAGACAGACAGACAGAGATAACCTGCCAGGATTTCAATCCTGAGATAAGACAAGCGGCTGTTGGGGGGGCTTCCCACCCGGTTTTGAACAACCAAAGATAAGGGAGGGGCAGGAGGAAAGGGCCTGGATTCGTTTCACGACTGTAAAATTTGCTTTTAAGGACGGCATGGATTCGCTTAGCAGCCGTGTGGAAAACAGGCAGAGAATCGGGGGCGAGTCATGGAAACTTGGCTTAGCGGTGGAGATTCTGGACCTGGTTGTGGAGTGGTTGAATGTCATCCGTTCCAGAAGGGGCTGTTTAAAGAGAGAAAACACCCAACTCCCTTCTGGGGTTGATGATGTTACCTAGTTGGGTCATCAAATGTTTGAACTAAGCTCAGAGAGCATTGAGGACCACATGGTCATTGTTCTCCTCCTCTCACTCTTCCTCCTCTTCTCTTCCTCTTCCTCCTCCCTTCTTTTCCTCTTCCTCCTCCCTTCTCTTCCTCTTCCTCACTTCTCTTCTTCTTCCTCCCTTCTCTTCCTTTTCCTCCTCCTCCCTTCTCTTCCTCTTCCTCCATTCTCTTCCTCTTCTTCCTCCCTTCTCTTCCTCTTCCTCCTCATCCCTTCTCTTCCTCCTCGTCCCTTCTCTTCTTCTTCCTCCCTTCTCTTCCTCCTCATCCCTTCTCTTCCTCCTCCTCCCTTCTCTTCCTCGTCTTTCTCTTCTTCCTCTTTCTCCCTTCTCTTCCTCTTCCTCCCTTCTCTTCCTCCTCTTTCTCTTCTTCCTCCTCCCTTCTCTTCTTCCTCTTCCTCCTCCTCCTCCTCCTCCCTTCTGGCACTGACGATGTTCCCTAGGTGGGTCACGAGACGTCTGCAAGAAAACAACCAAGCTCAGAGACCTCGCAGTCGTCTTCTTCCCCCACTCTTCCTCCCTTCTACTGAAGCCCTGATGATGTTCCCTAGCTGGGTCACGAGACGTCTCTAAGAAAACCACCCAGCCCAGAGAGCACGCAGGACTCCTCACCCACCCCCCCATTTGAACCAGAGTTACAAATTCTCTCCTTTTCTTGATCCCAACGGGGCACAAAAAAGGCCCTCCCTCCTTGTACTCTTCGCTGCGTGTTTGATACAAGCCTGGCTTTGCTCCCCCGGGGGAAATCCAGCTCGAGTCCTGCGGCCTCCGCTCCATCCTTACTTCTGGTTGCATCAGCTGAATGTCTCTCCCTCCGAAGATTCCCTCCGGCTTTCCGGAAATGGAAGGTTCAATCCCTTTGCAAGTTACAATAAGACGGTGAACTTTTCAGCAGATAGAGAGAGAAGATGACTTTGTTCTGAAACGAAGTAGGGTCTCCTACTTGAGCAGGGAGGGTTGGACTAGATGACCTCCAGGTCCCTTCCTACTCCTGTTATTCCATAAAGGTCTCCTGCTTGAACAGAGGATTCGACTAGGGTTTATGTGAAGTGTTAATACCACTTTATAAGGCCTTGGTAAGGCCACACTTGGAATCCTGCATTCAGTTTTGGTCACCACGATGTAGAAAAGATGCGGAGACTCTGGAAAGAGTGCAGAGAAGAGCAACAAAGAGGATTAGGGGACTGGAGACTAAAGCATATGAAGAACGGTTGCAGGAACTGGGTGTGTCTAGTTTAATGAAAAGAAGGACCAGGGGAGACGATAGTCTTCCAATATCTCTGGGGCTGCCACAAAGAAGAGGGAGTCAAGCTATCCTCCAAAGCACCTGAGGGCAGAACAAGAAGCAATGGGTGGAAACTAATCAAGGAGAGAAGCAACTTAGAACTAAGGAGAGATTTCCTGACAGTGAGAATAATTAATCAGTGGAACAGAATTTGCCTCCAGAAGTTGTGAATGCCCTAACACTGGAAGTCTTTAAGAAGATGTTGCGATTTGTCTGAAATGGAATAAGGTTTCCTGCCTAGGCAGGGGGTTGGACTAGAAGACCTCCAGGGTCCCTTCCAACTCTGCTATTGTATTCTAAATGCTATTCTAGATGGTCTCAGGAGTCCCTTCAAACTCCACTATTCTGTAAGGGTCTCCTGCTTGAACAGGGTTTGGACTAGATGACCTCTAAGGTCGCCTCCAGCTCTAATTCTGTAACTCTACAAAGGACTCCTTACTCAAGTAGGGGGTTGGACTAGATGACCTCCAAAGTGCCCTCCAGTTTAGTAATTCTGATGCACAAATTACATTTCTCCATTGTCGGCAAGAAGACAAAAGAAATCACAGACTGAAAAAAAACGCAGGCACTCCTTGCCTTACGACCACAACTGACCCCCCAAATATTCTGTCATTAAGCGAGACATTGGTTAAGTGAGCTTGGCCCCACTTTACGACCTATTCTACCACTGTTGTTATGCGAATTGCGGCCATCCATAAGCTAGTCACCCGGTTGTTAAAATGAATCGGCTTCCTGCTTTTGTCCGAAGGTCGCAAATGGGGGATTGTATGACCTTGGGAGGTTGCCACCGTCGTAAATATGAGTCAGTGGCCATGTTCGTGGGGAATGTTTGGCATTTTTAACCCCAAACGGCCAGGAATCGAAATGTTGTGGGTCTAATTTGGTTACGTCCAAGTCCCATTTTTCGGGGACGTTGTCACTTTTGGAACAGTCGTTAAACGAACCGTTGTAAGTCAAGGACTGACACTTAGCAGCTGCAAAACAAAACACCTCTCCCTCCCCCCCCCCACCCCAGCAAAGAGAGACGGAGCCCAGGTGAAGCAGGAGTGAATATATTGTTTATTGAGTGTATTGAGAAGGTTCCCAACAGCTGAATCAGCTAAGGGAGTCTAATACAGAAGTGAGGGTGGGGGGTAAACTGAGGCAGGGGGTGGGTGGTCTGGGCTGGGCATCACGCCAGCGGTCACTATGTGGTCAGGTCCTGGAAGACAGAAGGGGAAGAAGAGAAGCATCAGGTCTCGCAGGCGTCTCACGACCCAGCTAGGTAACATCATCAGTGCTGGAAGGGTTTGGAGTTTGGGAGGAGGAATAGGTGCTGGTTCTGGGACCCAGGCCAATGTCCCACTACCAGTTTGCCCAAACCAGTACGAACCGGTGGCAATCCACCTTTGGTCCCCCACCTCTTTTCTTTCCTCCTCTTCCTCTTCCTCCTCCTCCCAAACTCCATTCCCTTCTAGCGCCGTTCCCTAGCTGGGTGATAAGATGTCTGCAAGAAAACCACCCAGCTCAGAGAACACCAAGGACCCCCCCAGTCCTTCCTCCTCCTCCTCCTTTCCACAAATCCCACCTCCTTCTAGCACTGGTGATGTTACCTAGTTACATAATATAATATATATTTATAAAATAATACATATAAAATAATATAATAAATATAAAATAAAATAATTAGACTGTACTATAGTATACTATTATAGAATAATACAATACAGTATATAATAATGTAGTAATGTAATGTATTCCATTCCACCATTCTTTCTATTTCTAGTCTCTCTCTATTCATTTCTATTCTGTTCTATAGGTAGCGATCGACATACCACCACAATTGACCCCCCCAAATTCTTGGCGCTAAGTGAGATGTTTGCTAAGTGAGTTTTGACCCGTTCGATGACCTTCTTTACCAGACTAAGTGAATCCCTGCGGTTGTGAAGTTAGTCACACGGTTGTTCAGCTTCATTGCAACGTCTGCCTTCCCTTTGCTGGACAGAGGGCCGCAAAAGGGCTAGGGTGCTGCGACCGTCATAAATATGAGTCAGTTGCCAAGCATCTGAGTTTTGATCTCGTGACCGTGGAAACACTGCATGAGTGGGGAAAGTGGCCCTAAGTCCCTTTTTTCCCCATGCTGCTGGAATTTTGAATGGTCACTAACTGAACCGTCATAAGTCGAGGACTGCCTGTATTTAATCCACTAGGGATATACTCTGGGAATCACTGGGAAGGAGCCTTGTAAATTCTCTTCCTCTCAACCAAACTCTCAAAACTTGGCTGTCTCTCTCTGTTCTCTGGAATGCAGCCCCTCCCTCCCTCCGTCCCTTTCCTTGCGGGAATCCAGACTACATTCAACCACAGCGGAGGAAAGATGGCTGCCCTCAAACGCTTACAATGATGGCATTGACAATGTCGTTGTTGTTGTTCCGAAGGGCTCGGATGGCTCTGGCGCGGGAGACGTTGGCCTCACCCATGACCAATTCGATATCTTTCATCTCCAGGCCCGTCTCGTCCACCTGGGAAGGGAGGGAGGGGGATGAGGGAGGGAAGGAAGAAGGAAAATGAAAGAGAAATAAAGGAAGGAAGGAAAGAAAGAGACAGACAGACAGAGAGGGGAAGGGAGGAAAATGAAGAAAAGAAAGATATAATGAAAGAAAGGGGGAAATGGGAAAGAAAAGAAAGGAAAAGAAAGGAAAGGAAGAAAATTAAAGAGAGAAAAAGAAAGAAAGAAAGAAAAAAAGAAAGATAGAAAGAAAGAAAGAAAGAAAGAAAGAAAGAAAGAAAGAAAGAAAGAAAGAAATGGAAAAGAGGAGGGATGGTGAAGGAGAAGGAGGAGGGAGGCAGAAGAGGAGGAGAAGAGGAGGAGGAGGAAGGAGAAACAAGCCATAATTATAATTATAGCAACAACGGAGTAAGGTTCCAGTTAGACCTATCCCACCATGGGGTGACTTCTCCAACACTTGTTGTCCCAGCAACCTGAAGTCCAAACTTGGAGCTGGCTTGAGAAGCTAACCCAAGGTTGAGATGCACAGGTGGCCTCAAAAACATCAACATGAAGTGTTGGGCTGGCTGCTGGAACAAATCAAGGCCATGGGGCACCCTTGAAAGTAAACCAGGAAGACCGTAATGGTGGGAGCTGCCTCCCAAGGACAAAGGATGCTTATCGACAGGAAAAAAATGCATGTGGAGAAAGCTGGCAGCAATTATGGTTAGTTAGAAAGCTGATAAAAGGTAACAAGGAATTAGGCAACTTGCAGAGCTCGGCCAAAAGTTAGGAAGAGAGATGGCCAGAAGCAAAGGAATTGTCTATTAGAGAATTCCTGGGGCTTTCATTAGCCAATGGCTTAGGAATGGGACAGCTAGAGAACAATAGAACCAATTGTAGAATTATTACTATAATGTTTATTAGAGGATATTTCTTATTATTTCACCTTCTCCTTTAGTGAAAATGTATGAAGCTTTCTTAATCCTTTGTTCTTGGCCTTTTAACCAGGAACCCTTTTTCCTTGGAGGACCCCAATAAAAAGCCATCAGAAAATCTTGCCCCTCCTGTCTGGTGCCCATCATTGGCTTCATGGGCACCAGGCTCACACACAAATTGGGGACAAGAGAAGGACCCCCCCCAAAAAAAGCTCAGATGAGGATGTTATGGAGTCTCCTATCTTGGGCAGGAGGTTGGACTACATATCCTCCTTGGGTCCCTCCCAGGCCTAGTAATTGTCGGTCCTATGTAGAGAATTCCCTATAAGCATCTGAGAGACACCTGATCATGGTTATCTAGAAATTGGAATTCCCTTGTCTTCAGCAGAAGGTGTTGTTGGTAACCAGTGGCGAGCGGAGGCGAGGAGGATGGGGAGGAACATGGACCAGTCCTGGAGTCTGGGGAAGGCTCGGTGTCAGAGGCAGAGAGGGGGCCAGGACCATCCGACAGTTATCAGCTGCCTTCGGAGTCAGACATCAGTGGGGCAGCCGAACAGCTGGAGCCTGTTCCCAGTGTGCGCATGCGTAGAGTTGCCAGACAAAGGGAACAGCTAAAGAACAGGGGTCGACTTGGGAGTAAGGCCACAGGTGGACGGTGAATGGCCCCTCCCAGAGGAAATAAAAGAGGAGCGACAGGGGAGTGGAGTTTGCAGGAGACAATTAGTTTATTCCTGCCAAGCATTGCTGCATTATCGGCCTGGCCGTTCTCCAAGTCTGTTAAAAAGTTGGCAATTGTGAATTCTCTTGAAAGACTGTGGGAGAAGAAAGAGTTTGCTGGAGAGGAACTAAATTAAATAAAAGGGGATAATCAGGATGACCCTTCGGCGTGGTGCAGCTGGAGAAGCCTAGGTCAGAAGGCTAATGTGAAGTTTCCCATTTTGGGCATGAGGTTGGACTAGATATCTTCCTCGGTTCCTTCCAGCCCTAGTAATTTTGGGTCCTTCTATGCAGAGGAGCCCCCATGCATCTGAGAGACACCTGACCACAACATCTAAGTTGGAGGTGCCACCATTGGAGGTGGCGCCATCCAATGTGGGCAACTCTTGTGGTCCTAGAGATGGAGGAGACCAGAGAAGAGTCCTCATTCTTGGTCAAAGCAAGATATTGCAAGTAAGAACTGGACTCCATGGGTTAACAATCTGGCTCCCAAGAGGTCTACTCTCCTGGATCTCCTAAGGTGGACTTCCTAGGAGGACATCATGATGGTTCTCGTTCCTCTTGGCCTTCCCTCCTTTCCACCTCCAGTTCAAGTCTGGAGAAGGTTGGCATCTGGGTCTCCTTACCTCCTCCTCTTCCTTGCCGTCCTCTTTGAGGGCGGAGGCTGAAGCTGCTTCGGGATCTTCAGGAACTCTGAACTTCTCCGCCGCTCTTTGGGCCTCTTGGGAGAGGTTTTCGATCTGCAGAAGGAAGGAAGAGGCCTTCAGATCTTCCTCCATTCTGGAGGAGAAAGAGACCTGGCTTTGGCCCATTTCCAGAAGAAGACACCCAAGAAGACGTTCTCCAACGAGTCCAAAATGGTTGGCCTAGAAGACCCTTCCACGTTCTACCAAGAGCCCAGGTCCTTCAACCAGGAATTTGAGAGGACCACTTCCCTAAATCTACATTTCCAATCTGATTTCTCCAACTTGGACGCTCCCATTTCTTTCTTTTTCTTTCTTTCATTCCTCCCTTCCCTCTCTTATCCTATATCTCCATTCTTTTTTGTTACCTCCTGCTTCCCTTTCTCCTTCATTTCTTCCATCAATTATTCTATATCTCCTTCTTTCCTTCCCTCCCTTCTTGCCATTCCATTTCCCCATCTTTCCCCTTCATTATTCCTTCCTTCCATTCCTTCCTTTCATCCCTTATCCTATCTCTCCTTCCTTCTTTTTTTCTTTTTCCTTCCCTCCCTCACCATTCCCTTATTCCATCTCTTCCTTCCCTTCCTTGCATTTTTCTCCTATCCTTCCTTCTCTCCCACCTTCTATCTTCCTTCTTTTGTTCCTTCCTCTCTTTTTTCCTTCCTTCCTTCTCTGCTGTTCTTCCTTCTGCCTTTTCTTGTTCTTCCTTCCCTTTCTCCTTCCTTCCAACTATCCACCTATTTCTTCTTCCTCCCTCCCTCCCTTTTCAGTCACCAACAGACTTCTCCCTCCCCCTGGGATCCCAGCTCCCCTCTCGGTCCTCTTCACAGCTCACCTTGGCTTCTCCAAAGACGACGTAGTTGTGGGAAGATGGACTTTTGAAGACATCCGGATTGTCGATGACAAACAAGATATTCTTAGATTTCCGGATAGTTATCCTGTTCACGCCGTGGATCTGCCGTAGACCAAGCTTGGACATGGCCTGGGGGCAAAGAAGAAGACCACCATGCACAGCCTCTCGACACCATGTTGAAGGTCTTGCAACCACACCACCAACAGAGGAACTCAAGAACACCCTCAAAAGCCATGGAGGAAAGCTAAGGAGGCCTCTTGTAGGTCAACCAAAGAGCTGGTTGAAGAACAAGGAGAAGAAGGGACCTTGCTTCCACCCAATGCTACTGTTGAGGTCCTGTAGGTCAGTGGTCTCCAACCTTGGCAACCTTAAGACCTGTGGACTTCAACTCCCAGAGTTCCTCAGCCAGCTTTGCTGGCTGAGGAACTCTGGGAGTTGAAGTCCACAGGTCTTAAGGTTGCCAAGGTTGAAGACCACTGCTGTAGACCAACCCTTGCTTCCTTGGAAGACCATACCTTGAGGTATAGTCTTCTTCAAGACATAGTGGACCATGAACTGTGGAAAGTTATGGAGACCACAAGATGTTTCTGGTATGGGCCATGCAGAAGTCAGAAGAAGAGAACTTAACTTCTCTAGCGGGTGAGAGATCTCAGTCCAGAACCAAAGAAAGGACAAGAGAGATGTTTACATCCAAAACCTGAGTTCTTCCAAGGCGCTCTGTGGCACCTGGAAATACCTTGGCTGATGCCTACTACACCGAGTAGAAGACTTTCACCTTGCCAACCCTTTGAGGTAGAGCAGATCAGGAATCTAAGAAACTCTAGATAAACACTCTTAGTGAAGACGGTGAGTTCCTTAGGCACGAAAACCAGCTGGGTGACTCTGAGCCCATCCCGAGGAGATGGTGAGTTCTAGTTCCACGTTAAGCAAGAAAGACAGCTGGGTGACTTTGGGCCAGTCCTCTCTGACAGCCCAACCTACCTCGCAGGTTGTTGTTTTGGAGAAAACAGGAGGAGGAAGGTGTGATGGATATGTTCACCGCGTTGAGTGACTTGTGAGAAAGGAAGGAAGGAGGGAGGGAGAGAGGGAGGAAGGGGAGAGAAGTAGGATATGGATGTGGAAGGGAGAAAGGAAGGAAGGGAGGAAGAGGAGGAGGAGAGAGGGAGGATATGGATAAAGAGGGAAAGGAAGGAAAAAGAAAGAAAGGAGGGAGGTAGAGAGGGAGGATATGGATGTGGAAGAGAGAAAGGAAGGAAGGGAGGAAGAGGAGGAGGAGAGAGGGAGGATATGGATGAAGAAGGAAGGAAGGAAGGAAGGAAGGAAGAAAAAAGAAAGGAAGGAAGGAAAGAAGGAAGGAAGGAAGGAAAAAGAAAGGAAGGAAGGAGGGAGGGAGAGAGGGAGGATATGGATGTGGAAGAGAGAAAGGAAGGAAGGGAGGAAGAGGAGGAGGAGAGAGGGAGGATATGGATGAAGACGGAAGGAAGGAAGGAAGGAAGGAAGGAAGGAAGGAAGGAAGGAAGGAAGGAAGGAAGGAAGGAAGAAAAAAGAAAGGAAGGAGGGAGGGAGAGAGGGAGGATATGGATGTGGAAGAGAGAAAGGAAGGAAGGAAGGAAGAGGAGGAGGAGAGAGGGAGGATATGGATGAAGAAGGAAGGAAGGAAGGAAGAAAAAAGGAAGGAAGGAGGGAGGGAGGATATGGATGTGGAAGAGAGAAAGGAAGGAAGGGAGGAAGAGGAGGAGAGAGGGAGGATATGGATGAAGAAGGAAGGAAGGAAGAAAGGAAGGAAGAAAAAAGAAAGGAAGGAGGGAGGGAGAGAGGGAGGATATTGATGTGGAAGAGAGAAAGGAAGGAAGGAAGGAAGAGGAGGAGGAGAGAGGGAGGATATGGATGAAGAAGGAAGGAAGGAAGGAAGGAAGGAAGAAAAAAGGAAGGAAGGAGGGAGGGAGGATATGGATGTGGAAGAGAGAAAGGAAGGAAGGGAGGAAGAGGAGGAGGAGAGAGGGAGGATATGGATGAAGAAGGAAGGAAGGAAGGAAGAAAGGAAGGAAGAAAAAAGAAAGGAAGGAGGGAGAGGAGAGAGGGAGGATATTGATGTGGAAGAGAGGAAGGAAGGAAGGGAGGAAGAGGAGGAGGAGAGAGGGAGGATATGGATGAAGAAGGAAGGAAGGAAGGAAGAAAAAGAAAAGAGGAGGGAGGGGAGAGGGAGGGAATGGGGAGAGAGAAAGGAAGGAAGGGAGGAAGAGGAGGAGGAGAGAGAGGGAGGATATGGATGAGGAGAGAGGAGGATATGGATGAGGAAGGAAGGAAGGGAGGAAGGAAGGAAGGAAGGAAGAAAAAAGAAAGGAGGGAGGGAGAGAGGGAGGATAAGGATGTGGAAGAGAGAAAGAAGGAAGGGAGGAAGAGGAGGAGGAGAGAGGGAGGATATGGATGAAGAAGGAAGGAAGGAAGGAAGAAGGAGAGGAAGGAAAAAAAGGAAGAAAGGAGGGAGGGAAGAGGGAATTACCTTTCGAGCTTTCTTCTCACTCCGGCTTGGTTTGGCTTCACAGGGGGTTCCTCTCCAGCCCCCAGGAAATGCATCAGCTGGTTCTGCAAAAAACCCAAACCCAAATCCATTTACTCATCCCTTACTCCTAAGTGGATCGCTGTGGGTGAAAGACCGTTTTCCTGCTCTCCCCTCAACGACCCATCACTTTCTCTTTACCTTCCCGGAAAGGCATTTAGTTGGTCTCGATTAAGCCTCCAAGATCGTTTTTTAAAAGGTATTTTATTTATTTATTTTATTGTGCGTCTTTCCCATCAACACTCCCGGTCTTTGCAATTGTGGGTCACAAAAGCCACAATTTTTCAGAGCGTTGTGGCCTTCGCCCCAGGCGTTGGTGCCAAGCAACACCAGCCCTGTCCATATCCAGTGAGAGAGTTTGAGAAAAATAGCCCGATCGCCTCAACGCTTAAAAGCAAAACAAAACAGGCAAATTCGAACCCAGAACATTTGGACCAGGTCCACATATCACCCCTTGTCCTCCATTCTTCTAGAATCTATCAATTTCATTTTTTTTTACTTTATTTATCAGTGGAATAGATGCAATTTCAGGTGCCTTGAGAACACAGCCATTAACGATCGGGGAGTTCTAGTTTCGGTTTAGGAGGGAAAGCGAGTGGGTGGTTTGGGGCCAATCACTGGGAGATGGGGAGTTCTAGTCCTGCTTTAGATGTGAAGGCTGATTGGGTGACTTTGGGCCGTTAACCAAAAGTCTGGGAGTTCTAGTCCCGCCTTAGGCATGAAAGCTGGCTGGGTGACTTTAGACCAATCACCAAGATTTGGGGAGTTCTTGTCCCACATTAAGCAAGAAAGACAGCTGGGTAACTTTGGGCCAATCACCAGGGGGTGCTGAGTTCTAGTCCCATCTTTGGCTAGGAAAGCCAGCTGGGTGACTTCTAGCCTCCCTCTCTCAGCCTGGCCCACCCCAAGTGCAACTGACGAGGGAATTCTGGGAATTGAACTCCACCCATTTGGTCTGCAAGGGCCACACCTGCTCCATGTGAACTGTCCGTGGTCCTGGAAGATTCGGATCTTCCAATCCCGGTTGCAATCCTTCGTTGCTTTCGGAATCGTTGGGAAATCCTGGGGGGAAAAAAGATATTTTAGGGTATTCAGTCTGAGGTCTACTTTACCGAAGCTCAGTCCTCACGTACGATGACAATTAAGCCCCACATTGCTGTTGTTAAGTGAGATGCTGTGAGCTTTGTCCCCATATTATCCCCCTTCATTCTACAATTCTCAAGGGAACCACTTCAGTTGTCATGAGAGTCACACAATATAGAATCCTCAGGCTTGAAGGGACCTTGGAGGCCTTCTAGTCCAACCCCCAACCCCCGCCCATCCTGGTGGACATCCCTGAAGGTCCCACCAAAGATCATGGAATCCTAAAGCTGGAAGGGACCTTGGAGGCAGGGGGTGTTGCTGGTGTTACTGCCAGTTCGCTGAGTGCGTCGTTTTGCACGCACACTCCACTCGCCTCTCCCTCCTCTCCCTCCTCCTTTGTTAAGCCATTATTGCAATTGTTAAGGGACTACGCCAGTCGTTAAGCCACCACTGTGGCCGTTAAGCAAAACACAGCAGTCGTTAAGCAAACCCACTGGTTGATATGAGGCGGGATTGAGTGAAAATGTCAATTTTCAGCCGAACATTGCAAATCGGGGTTCTTGTTAAGCAAACCATCGCAGTTGCTCGGTCGTTAAGCGAATCCGATTTCTGCATTGTCGGAAGGTTTGCAAAAGGGGATTGCGTTACCTGCGGGGGGTGCTTCAACCGCCATAAATATGGGGCCAATTTCGATCGCGTGGCCACAGGGCCGTGAGTATCCAAATTGGCCCCAAAGCCCCTTTTTCTCAGTGATAACTTCACTACTGTTTGAAGTGTAGATAACTTCACTTCACTAAACAAACTGTAATAAGTCAAGATTTATCTGTAATTGTTGAACGGAAGAAAATGGGAGGTCTTACCTTCTGCCAGAGGTGACGACGTTCCAACGGAACGGGAAGCCAGAGGAACGGGGGAGTCCTGAGACGAGAAGGCATCTCTGAAGAAGGGTGTCCCGTGCTTTCGGTGAGAAGATTCTCCATCCTCGGACGGCTCGTCTCCATCTCCGTCTCCTCCAATTCCATCGCCTCCAACACTTTTTTCATGGTCTTCTCGTTGGCCGTCCCATCGGCTTCTCGTCTTGGAAGATCTTCTGGAGGACTCTGAAGTGGGCTTCCATCCATGACTTCAGCCTCATCTTCCCCGGGGGCAGAGATGACGTCTTCCACACCAAGTTGGGTGGCTTCGTTTGGTGCAGAACCTTGGAGTTGCGTGTCTTCCACCTCGGTCTCTTCGGATACGGGAAGGACTTCTCCTGTCCCACCCTCCTCCTCCATCTCTTCTTGGCCTTCAGCTTCTTGGCCTTCACCCTCCTCCTCCATCTCTTCTTGGCCCTTCAGTCTCCTTGGAAGACTTGTAGGAGCTTTGTTGGCGATCAGCAGTCTCCTCCCCAGAGTTCCTTGGGGCTTCAGGTTCTTCTACTTCTTCTACCTGCTCTCCACTGAGGTTCTCTAAAGACGTTATCATTCAGGAAACCAAGAAGGCTCTGGGCTTCTGCTACCAGGAAACGACTGATGTGATGCATAGCCACCATTCGTCGGCAATCCAGGTTTCCAAAAGAGCCTTTCAGCATATTGGTGACCTCTTGTTGGTCTTCAAGAACCCTTGGAGATACCGTAGCTCCATCATCATCATGTTGAAACAAGGCACCAGACGGCTCGAGCTGACTAGGGACGGTTGGCAAGCTCTCTGGGGTGGAAGTGCTCACATCCTCGACAATGCTTCCCAAACCTTCCCCGCTCTCTACCTGTTCCATCTCTACATGTCTGCTGGAAAGACTGTCCTGAGTTTTGGGAAGATAGACTAAATAGATCTCATCTTCAGAAGCTACGAAGATCTGTGGAGGAGTGCTAAGCTCAGGAGACACGTTCTCCACCATCAGATGCTCCAACCCTGCGGTCAATGCCTCCAGGCTTGGTGGAGATTGACTCACCTCCACAACCATGCTTCCGCTAATCCATGTTTGATCAGGGCTCGCAAACTCTTCTCTTCCAGAATCTGGAGATGGAGCTAAGATCATGATATCATTGGAGACCTCCTCGGGACAGGTCACAAAGCTGCACTCCAGATAAGAGTAAGATGCGGAGTCCTCCAACATGTCTGGAGACAGCAGGGTGGTGTCCGCCTCTTTTTCCTTTTGAAGAGGGTGCCCAGTTTCCAAAACAGGAAGGAGACCCTGGAGGTGAGCTTCAGCAAAAGTCTTCTTCCGAACCTCTGGGTGTTCCTCACGTAGGGCATCATCAGTCATACTGGTGGGCATTTTTTCTGCTGGAAGAATGCCTGGGACAACCTCAACCATCCCAGAGTCCACCCATTCTCCGTCGTTTGCGCTTCAGATCCTTGTGGAAGAACCCCAGCATCTTGGGGTGCCACCGGGGGATCCAATGTCGGCATGTCCTCCATTGGCCGGTGTTCAGAGGACCCATTTCTTTCTTTCTGAGTCCACTTCCTCCATCGTTTCACGAATCTCTTCTTCGTAACAAGTGATTTCATCAGAGGTTGAAAACATCTCCTGACCTTCGATCTGGTCAATGTTGTCCAAGCTGCCCTCAGCTCCTTTGCTCTGTAGCAGGTCCACGTGGCTGTCCTTTGGGCCGCACTGCAGGGACGCTAAATTGTGAGCATCCCCTTGTTGTGTTACTTCGGAGCCTAACGGCTCCGTGGCATCATCGGAAGAGTGTCCGGAGTAGTCCTCTATTTCTGGATCGATTGAGCTGTTCTGCGTTCCACGTAAACTCCAGTTCTGCAATTCGATGGCTTCCTCCCCATCTGGTGGCACAGGGGAGATTCTTGGGGCAACGGTGCCGAGGCATCGAGAAGGACTCCGTTGTCTTCTGTAAGGATGTTCTCTGGGGTTTGGCTCAGCACCAGGAGAGAATGAGAGTCAGGTTTTGCCTCAGAAAACGCCATCATCGCACGGTCCTCGTTGTGGTTGATCTGGTCAAGAGACGACGCTTCCTCCAATTCGTCTTCTGACTCCGTATAGGCAACAAGACTGCCCTGGATTGTCTCAGTATCTGCTCGGGCCACTTCAGGTTGTTCTAGAAGATCCTCCTTCCATTCAAGGCGCAACACAAAGGGCTCTCCTTCTTGGAAGAGGTCCCCAACAGCTCCAGTTCGGCTGAGCTTCCGCTGGTGGCACCATCTTGGTCCATCTCCTTGAGTGAATCTTTGACATCCTGAGTTGGGGGAGTCAAATCTTCAGAAGCCGCCACAGAGTCCTCTTCTCCTGGCCCCAGATGAGAAGTGCTCTTTGCGGAGGCACTCCTGGGGTCCCTGGCCTAGCTCGCATCCGGGACACAACCGTTGTATCAAAGGATCTTGGAGGTTTCATTGCGTCATCCTCCATCAATTTTCCCTTTTTTGGTGTACCCTTTTCCTCGGTCTCTCCCCTCGTCTGTTCTTCCCCTCTTCTGTGAACGGTGTCTTTATCTGTGTTGTACACATCTGTGGATACGCCCATCTTGCTCACACTCCTCCGGTGCAGCGTCGTTGTCTTTGTCTCTTTCTTGGATTCCATGCTCCATGTGTACTGCTCCATGCCATCCTGGGCGTAATCAGAATCTGTGTCCCAAGATTCGGAGGAGTCATGCATATAACCAAAGGACTCATCCGTGCTGTCTTCACTGGATGTTTCAGAGAAAGAGGTCAGGAAGGAGTTGGAGGTACCTGTCGTCATCGCTGTCCTCCTCTCCATAGAGAGCATCGTTCCCGAGCGCTTCTCTTTGCCGGAACATCCTATACTCCACGGATTCTGGCTGATAATGGAGGCTACCCCGGAAGGGGAGAAGCAGAGCCGGCATCATCCGATAGCTCTCAAAGGTCTTCACGACGGCTTGGTGAGAGGATGTAGATGGGTAGCTTGGAAGGCCTTCAGAATCACTCACCACGGCGGGGACCGCTCCAAAGACACTCCGGAACTCAGAACGGGGCCCAGAAACGGCGGTAAAGGAACGAGAAAAGAGGCAGTTTTCCGACCCTCTTTTCGGGAAACCTCTGGTTTCCGTGTCATGTGAAGAAAACTCGTGCTCATCCCAGGAGGTGGAGCTGAGGTCGGTATCATCCTCGGACTCATCACCATCAGGGGGCCAGGGGGGGTAGGTTCTCCTTGGGCTCTTGCAGGGTGAGCTTCAAGGGAGTTTTAGGTGTGGCGGGCGGAGAAATCGGCGTGGCGGGCTGGATTTCTCTGCTCGGCGTCGAGGCGGAGGGGGTGCTTTGCGAGCCATCTGTGGGGGGGGAGGAGACAGAAGGAGGGTGGGGGGCGGGGAGAAAGCAAAAGTCAAACAGTCTACCTGGCACACAGAAGGATTTAAGTCACAAATTAGATCTGGCACAACAGGCACACGGCAACTGCTGGTAGGTGGCCCTACAGCGAGGCCCAAAACATTGTGATGCATCGGGCGGGGGGGGGGGGTTTCATTCAAATGCCACTAGGTTGCAATTCTGCGTTAGCATTGCCCCTGGAGCATTCCAAACGCATTATTTTGCAGAGGGCAGCGGGCGTTGTCCCGTTATTTTGATGAACGCCTTGATATCCGCTTCGAATAAGGAGCAACTTTTCAAATGTTTGCAAATAGTTGTGGCCAGAATTAGAGAAAAGGGCTTCCATTTGGGGGGGAAAAAAAAACCCAGAGAAATGTCAAATCGTGGTGCCTAGGGTTGAATTCCTGGGATATTTGGTAGACGGCTCCGGAATTCACCCAACAAATGCTAAAATTAAGGCTATCGGGAACTCCTCACACACACACACACACACACACACCTCCCAGTCGGACGGAGCTGCAGGCATTCCCCAGACTCCTAAACTTTTATAGCGTTTTCCTGAAACAGAAAGCAAACAGTAGCCGAACTTTTGCACCGGCTCCTCGGAAGAAAGCCAAGTGGGGCAGATCCGAAACCGCTGCATTTCCCGCTGTCGAGCGGCTGCTGTCAGCAGACACGTTCCTGATGCGAGATCACCAGGCCCTTACGCTGGTGTTAACCTGTGATGTGTCGCCTTTCAGCATCGGGACAGTCCTCAGCCTCCGCACGCCCAGTGGGACAGAAGCCCCCCCCGCCACTGCATAATATGTCTGCCGCTGAATGAATCTACAGTCAGTTGGACCAGGGAAGCAGAGGCTGCAGCGGCAGGGGTCAATCAGTTTCACAAGTACGCGCATGGCCGAGACTTTGAACTTGCCATAAAACCTGTGTTGGGGCTCTGGGGTGAAGACTCTCCCACACCTGCACCTCTCTCACTGCGAATGACCCGCTGGACTGCTTTCCTTGCGCCTCGTTCATTGGTAAGACCCTGGCACATGCTGATGCCCTCAGCAGGTGCCCGTTGCCTAAACGTTTGGACGACCCGCCCCCCGAGATGCTGGTTTTATTCACTGACCGCCTTGAGGCCGGCTCGTTGTCATCTAACGAGGTTGCCCATCACTCAGCGAGAGACAAAACCATCTCTCAGGGGTTCCACCACAAAACCGCGGTCGACTAAAGCGCGCTCGACGAAACCGCGTACCTGACGTCATCACAACGCGACGAAAAAAGCACGCTGTGAGCGGTAAAGCTAAAATTAATGAGTAAACCTAAACCTAACCCCCCCAAACCTAACCCTTAACCTAACCCTAAACCTAACTGTTAACGTAACGCTAAACCTAACGCTAACCCTTAACCTAACCCTAAACCTAACCCTAACACTTAACCTAACCCTAAACCTAAACCTAACCCTAACCCTTAACCTAACCCTTAACCTAACCCTAACCCTAACCCTAACCCTTACCTTAACGTGAATCGGCTTGCTTTAAAGCGCTTTTAAAAGCGCCCTTTTTTCTCCGCGGTCGTTGTTGTCACGCTGCTGATGACGTCAGTGACGCGCTTTAATCGGGCGTGCTTAGCGGACCGCGGTTTTGTCGTGCCACGCTCTCAGGTTCTGAACTGTGGCTGGAAGGGGTGGGCCCAAGGAGCTGGTTGGGGCTGCATTTAAACATTTTGTTTGCATTATTTTGTTTCCAGCATTGGGCAAACAAAATAAATACCCCCCTCGGACGAATTAGTGATTAAAAAAAAAACAACCTTGGATTGTGCAGAGATGGACAAATTAATGCCGAAATTAAAAGATAAAGAAGAGTCGGGTTATTATGAAGTATGGAACAATTGGTACAAATGGCTGCAAAAACAGGAATAAAACTAATTAAGCAAAAAAACTATATGTGTGTGTGTGTGTGTGTGTGTGTATAAAGTGTGTAAATATAGAAGAGAAATATTATATACATGTACAGGTATGATGACATAACAATGTTGATGTAATGACTGTAAGGTGTTGTAGAAGGGAAAAAAATAATAAAAAGAAATCTGCTATTAAAGCTTTTGTTTGCAAAGCAAAATGAACTGCCTGTATTGCGGGGATGGCTCCTATGGGGGGGGGGGAAACAGGGTGATTGTTCCACCCAAATTTTGAGTTGCAGCATTAGAGTTGCCTTCCACGTAGGGCATCCGGGAATTGTCCGGATGAAATCTTTGGCAAGGAGTTACCTATGGTAGCCTAACACGGATGGGGAGATCGCAGAGTGGGTATAGCAACCCGCGCACCATCCCAGGAATCCCAACCAGCTCCACCAGAGGTTCCCGTACACGAATGGGAGAGGCCTAAGGTCCCCCTGATGTAGGGTGCACATTGACTTTCAAGGCCCCATGCGCAGGCAAACTTTCCTCATGGTTGTGGACGCCTACTCGAAATGGTTACAGGTAGCCCTCATGATCACCACCACGGCAGAGGCGGTCATCAAGTTCCCATGGAGACTTTCCTCCACGCACGGCCTGCCCAATGTCCTGGTTTCAGACAACAGGCCCCAATTTGCAGACATCCAATTCGAGGCCTATTAAGCAGAGCAGGGAATCCGGTATGCCCTGGTCGCCCCATTCCATCCGGCTAGCAATGGTCAAGCGGAAAGAATGGTGTGATGTGCAAAAGTCCCCTTTGTCCAGGTTGGGACCTAGCAATAGCAATAGCAGTTAAGACTTATATACCGCTTCATAGGGCTTTCAGCCCTCTCTAAGCGTTTTACAGAGTCAGCATATCGCCCCCACAGTCTGGGTCCTCATTTCATCCACCTCGGAAGGATGGAAGGCTGAGTCAACCCTGAGCCGGTGAGATTTGAACCGCTGAACTGCAGATAACAGTCAGCTGAAGTGGCCTGCAGTACTGCACCCTAACCACTGCGCCACCTCGACATGATTGGCAAACCCAAATTGATCCATTTCTCCTTGTACAGCACATCACACCACGTGCCACCATTGGCAGAAGCCCCTCTGAATTACTAATGGGTCGCTGGCTAAGGTCTCCCTTGGGACCAGCTGCACCCAAACTATTTCGCCAAGCTCCCAATCGATTTGACCAGTCAACTCCGGTCATTCAGCGTAGGGGATCGAGTGTCTGCCCACAAGTATGCTGGGGACACTCTCCGGGGTCCTGCCACAATTGTGGAAATTACTGGCCCTCGCTCGAACCACCTAGAGCTCGAGGAAGGTGGAAGCTGGAGATGGCACGTTGACTAACTCCGAGGCCGACTCAGCCGTTCCAATCTTAGGCAACCAGAGGTAACTCCTTCGCGAGTTAACCAAAACTAATTACCCCAAAGGAGCAATCATACACTCCTTTCCACAGACTTCTCAAACCCGAAGGAGCCGGAGTATTCATCTGAGGAAGTTGGAGGCCCATGGTGAGTTCCAGGCGAAGAGACTCTGAGAACTCCACCCACCACCACAGAGGTGGGTTCGCACCGGTTCGCACCGGTTCGCTAGAACCGGTTCGTCAAATCTACCGAACCAGTTAGAAGAGGTCCCACCAGTGGACCCGGAAAGCAGGCCACACCTACAGAAGAGCTTCCAAAAATTTTTGAAGCCCACCACTGCAACACCACCACTACCACCACTGGGAAAGTTTCCAGGTGCTTCCGTTGGTCGAGTCCAGAGAACCAACAGGTGGCGAGGTGGCGCAGTGGTTAAATGCAGCACTGCAGGCTACTTCAGCTGACTGCTAGTTCGGCAGTTCGGCTGTTCAAATCTCACCGGCTCAGGGTTGACTCAGCCTTCCATCCTTCCGAGGTGGGTAAAATGAGGACCCGGATTGTTGTTGGGGGCAATATGCTGACTCTGTAAACCGCTTAGAGAGGGCTGAAAGCCCTATGAAGCGGTATATAAGTCTAACTGCTATTGCTAACTGCTATAATCAAACCGAAGTACCAGCTCCGACTAAATTGCACAGGTCTGAGAAGGGTCCCCAACCCCCCCCCCAACCCCTATTTGCACAACTACATCACTAGTTGGGTTAGCCCAACTAAGAGGGGAGAGGTTACACATTGACCACCAAGAAACAGGCTCCACCAAGGTCCTCCATTCCAATGGGAGAATAACTCAAAGCCAATTGGCTGAGCCGCCTGACCGCTCCCTATAAAAGGGCCAGCTGTCAAACAAGCCATTGTAAATTCCTCGACTTATGATGAGGTTGTAAATAGTTGTTTAATAAAGTTTGTTTCTTCCTTCCTCTTCCTGGAAGAGGAGGAGGAGGAGGAGGAGGAGGAAAAGGAAGAGAAAGGAGAGAAGGGAAGGGAGAGGTGGAAAGGTGAAAAGAAAGAGAAGAAAGTGGGATAGGAAGGAGAGAGGAAAGAAGGCAGGGAAGCAAGGAGGGCAAGAGGGAGGGAAGCAAGGAGAGAAGGAGAGTAGATAGGAAGGAGGGAAGGAGGGAAGAAAGGAGGGAACTTAAGAGAAGAGAAAGGAAGGAGGGAAGGAGGGAAGGAGGGAGGGAAGATATGAGAGAAGGAGGGGGGGAGAAGAGAGGAAAGAGAGAGGGAAGGAAAGGTAGGATAGGAAAAGAAAGGAGGGAAGGAGGAAGGAGGGAAGGAGAGAAGGAGGGAGGGAAGGAAGGGGAGTGGGAAAGAAGAAACAAGGGAAGGAAAGAGGGAGGGAGGGGAGAAGATATCTAACCTCTGATGTCTATAAGGAAAAAAAAAAGTTTGTCTGTCACTGAAGCCTGAGTCCTGTCCATTCACCCCAATCTAACAGCTTATGTATGTATCAACAGCACTCGGTCCGAGGATATAGCTAGAATACATAAATTCTGTGATGAAAATTTGGAGCCTTTACTTATCAACTGCAAACCCTTTTTTATTCTCCACGAGAGTTCCCCTCATTTCCCCTCTTCGCGGTGTATTTTCCTCCACAAGCTTGTGTAAACAAGGCATTACGAACTCCAGCCGATCAGATTATGGAGGCTGAAGCCAAATACCCAGATTCACTGGCCATTATTCTAGGTGGTTTCAACAAAGGCAACTTAAGGAAAGAGCTTCCAAAAATGTGTTCAGTGGGTCAATTGTCACACCAGAGGCAAGAATATTTTAGACCAGTGATCTCCAACCTTGGCAACTTTAAGACTTGTGGACTTCAACTCCCCGAGTTCCTCAGCCAGCTTTGCTCGGGGGAGTTGAAGTCCGCAGGTCTTAAAGTTGCCAAGGTTGGAGACCACCGGTTTAAACCACTGCTACACAACACTAAAACATGCTTATCAGTCCTTATCAGGAGCAGCTGTGGGCCACTTTGATCACCGCATGATTCGACCTTGACTTGCAACTAACAATTAAAATTAGCAAGGACTTGGAGACTGAGGAGGCAGAATTAAAGCTACAAGCTTCCTTTGCACTGACTAGAATATTCTTGAAGGTACCTCTGCAAATTCACAGATACTGTTGCATCATGCATCAGCTTCTGTGAAGACCTACGTGTCCCGACCAGGAACTTGCAAATATACAGTACCAATAAACCTTGGTTCGCAGCTAAACTTAAGCAGCTGTGTTGCAGCCTACAGAAAAGGTGGATGGAAAGTTGTACAGTCAAGCCAGAAATGTATTAACAAGGGAGATCAGAGCAGCAAAATGAAGCTACTTTGGAAAGCTAAGGAATCCGTTATCAACAAAGGGACCAGCAAACTTTGTTGAAAACTCTTAAAATTATCACTGGTTACGGCAATCCTCCTTCCCAGGCTGAAGAAAATCAACAACAGAAGCTAGGAAAAACACCAGGCACAAACAAGATAACTCCTTCTTGGCTCGAAAGTCCGTGCTGACCAATTGCCCCCCCCCCATCTTCACCCGAATCTTTAACAAACCGCTAGAGATGTGCCACGTTCCTTTCTGCTTCAAACGCTCCACTATCATCCCAGCGCCGAGGAAGCCCTCCCTATCAAAGGAACTGAAGGACGACAGTCCAGTTGCTCTAACATCTGTAGTTATGAAAAACCTTTGAAAGGCTAGTGAGGGGGTCCCACTTGAAAACCATCACAGATGCGCTGTTAGGAAACCCCCACACACACACACAATTTGCACACCGAGCAACTAGATCGACAGATGATGCTGTTGATATGGCTCAGCACTGCATCCTACAACATCTTGATCTCCAAAGACTTGTGCAAGGTTCCCCTTTATAGACTTCAGTTTAGCATTCGATACCAATATATACCCGATATTCTTCTAATGAAAACTAAATCCAGCTAGGGGTACCTGAACACACTTGTAAGTGGATCACAAGCTCCCTAACAGACAGGAAGCAGCAGGTGAGGTATCACATCAGATACCTGTAACCATTAGCACAGGAACAGCCCCCCCCCCTCGCTCTCTCCACTTCTCTGACTGCATCTCAAACAATTCCATCTGCAGTTAAACCACTGAATTCTGCAGACGATACAACAGTGTTTGGTCTCATTTGAGACAACGATGAAACAGCATACAGGCGGGAGGTTGACCAGCTAGCCTCGTAGTGCGACCGGAACAAGACAGATACGGACTTCGGAGGAGAATCAGAACTGCAGAAAAAAACAATTCCTGCCAACTTGCCTCCCATCGAGGACAATTGTACACTGCATGAGTCAGAAAGAGGGCTGTGAAAATATCTACAGACCCCCTCGCATCCTAGACATAAATTGTTTTAACTCCTGCTCTCAAAACGACACTATAGAGCATTGCACACCGACAACTAAACACAAGGACAGTTTTTTCCTCCCATGCCATCACTCTGCTAAACAAATAATTCCCTCCCCACTGCAAAAACCATTCACTAAGGCTGCATTACTATTAGTCTTCTCATCCTTCCCATCGCCCATCTCCTCTCGCTTGTGACCGCAGGACTGTAACTTCGTTACTTGTATCCTTACAATTTATATTGATTGTTTCCTAGTATGATTTGATTGCTTATTTGCACCCTATATGACTATCACTAAGTGTTGTGCCTTATGATGCTTGACGAATGTATCTCTTATGTACACTGAGAGCATCTGCAGCACAGACAAATTCCTTGTGTGTCCAATCACACTTGGCCAATAAAGAATTCTATTCTATTCTAGCACTGATGATGTTCCCTAGTTGGGTCATGAGACGTCTGCAAGAAACACCAAACTCCAAAGAGCACTAAGGACCCCCCAGTCCTCCTCCTCCTCCCCCTCCTCCTCCTCCTCCTCCCTCCTCCCCTCCTCCCTCCTCTCCCTCCCTTCTAGCACAGAAAAGAGAAATCAGCTAATGGGACCTAGTCCCGACATTAGCATCTCAGTCTCCTGCGGTGAAATCATAGTTTCTGAGAAATGCAAAACCATTGAAAGACAAACCAGGACCAAAGTCTCATTACGTCTTTATATCCCTTGTTTTTAGGGGGAGGAAGCCAAGCTGTATCCCCCTTTTTATCCTCCCGGTGGGATAGAACTGCAAAGCTCAGAATCCAGAGTGTGGTCTGGGAAGGATGGGCTTTGTAATCCCACCCAAGGTCTTGCTGGGGGCCATACGAGGAAACGCTGAAGTCCAGAGAGAGAGAGAGAGAAAGGGGAGAGAGCGCGGGAGGGAGAGAGAAAGGAGTGATAGAGAGAAGAGAGAGAGAGAAAAGAGAGAGAGAGAAAGAGAGAGAGAGAAAGAAGAAAGAAAAGAGAGAGAAAGAGAAAGAGAGAGAAAGAGAAAGGAGAGAAAGAAAAGAAAGGAAAGAAAGAGAAAGAGGAGAGAGAAAAAGAAGAGAGAGAGAAATGAGAAAGAAGAGAAAGAGAAAGAAAAGAGAGAGAAAGAAAGAGAAAGAGAGAAAAGGAAAAGGAAAGAGAAAGAAGAAGAGAAATATAAGAGAAAAAGAGAGAGAGAGAGAAAGGAGAGAAAGAGAGAGAAAGAAAGAAAAGAGAGAGAAAAAAGAGAGAAAAGGAAAGAAAGAAAAGAGAGAGAAAGAAGAGAGAGAAAGAAAAGAGAAAGAAAAGAGAAAAGGAAAGAAAGAGAAAGAAGAGAGAGAGAAATATAAGAGAAAAGAGAGAGAGAGAGAAAGGAGAGAAAGAGAGAGAGAGAAAGAAAAGAGAGAGAGAGAAAATGAGAAAAAGGAAAGAAAGAAAAGAGAGAGAAAGAAGAGAGAGAAAGAAAAGAGAAAGAAAAGAGAAAAGGAAAGAAAGAGAAAGAAGAGAGAGAGAAATATAAGAGAAAAGAGAGAGAGAGAAAGGAGAGAAAGAGAGAGAGAGAGAAAAGAGAGAGAGAGAGCTCTTCTGAGGCTCTGACCCTGGAATGATGGGCTTTGGAATTAAAACTGCCTCCCCACTTGAGACCCCACTAAGGTAAGTAAAGAAAGCCCCCTCCCCATCTGTCTTCCGAATGTCCAAAACCAGAGAAACGGGTTTCATTCACACTTGTGGGAAACAACCTGCGTGATTTTCCCCAAGACTCTCGGGAAAGGTGATGCAAGCCCCCTCCACTTACGACTGTTCCTTTAGTGACAAGACGTTGAGGTGAGCCTCACAAAAGGGAACTGTTTTTCCACCCTTACTCCCACGTTGTGGCGTCCACTGTGCAAAATTTTGATGCTATTTGCGATGGGGGCAATGTAACCCTAAATCCAATCCCCTGCCTGAGGATTTCTGGGAGTTGAAGTCCACCCATCTTCACGATACCAAGCACCTGACTAATCTGGAACAGAATGGGGATGGGGCACCACCAGGAGATCCTCATGGAAGATAAGACACATCTCACCCACCCCCCAAAAGCAAGACCAGAACTGTCCAGACAGAGAGTCCCTTTTCCTGACGGTTGGAGTTCCCCCCCCCTTTCTTTCCCCATTCGAGGTACTCCGAAAACCTTGCACTACAGAAGCCCATCCTCCCCAGCCATATGTGCCCAATCCATTTTAGAGGGGGGACCAGATTTAGGGACTGAGGACTTCAAGGCAGAGCAATGAAAGAAATTCACGCTTCTGATTTCCCACACTTCTCGAACTTATGACTTGCAGCCGGTCCTCACCCTTATGACAGCCACAGCATCTCCCAGTCATGTGATTAAGAATTCAGAGGAAGTGATTGCCATTTGCGACCTTCCCGACGGGCTTCGCTGAATGACTGCCCGTTCCACTTAACAACCAATGGCCCATATGGGCATCCAATCGGGCACCACTCACTTAATGGCATGATTCACGCAACGCCCATGCCAATCAGCTGAAAAGACTGCTCCTAAACTCAGGCGTGACTTGTTTAACAACTTGCCTCACTTAGCAACCAAATCTCTCATCATAAGTCGAGGAATTCACATAAAACTTCAAGTCTGCACCAGCCCCTCTTTGTGTCTTCCAAGGGGGCATGTGGTTGAGACTCCAATAGTCCCTACTACAAGTCCTATCATCCTCGCCCAGGAAATGAAGGATGGGGACGCTTCACCAAACCAAACAGTTTCCATCCAGCAGCTTCTCTGCCTTAAATCTGAGCCGGTTTCCCTAACTTGGTTTAGATCAGTGTTTTTCAACCTTTTTTGTGCAAAGGCACACTTTTTTCATGAAAAAAAATCACGAGGCACACCACCATTAGAAAATGTTAAAAAATTTTAACTCTGTGCCTATATTGACTATATATAAAGTAATTTTCCCACGGCACACCTTACACTATGTCACGGCACACTAGTGTGCCGCGGCACAGTGGTTGAAAAACACTGGTTTAGAGTGACATTTGTCAAACTATGGTTTATTATTAAAGTAATTAGACATTTCAAATCCCAATTTATTACTTTTATAAGGAATTCAAGGAAACAAACATACAGTGTATATATAATATTCCTTTATTCTCCTTTTTACCCTCGGCAACAACACAACCCACCCAATTTTTCACCCGATAAAGTTAATAAATCCTGATTTACTAAGCCGCCATCAATCAGGTTTCGCCATACATTAAGCCAGCCTCCCCCAGCTCCACACACCTTCAATTGTTCAGCTTGATAGTGGAAAGAATCCTGGGAATTGAGTTCCGTCCCCCCCCCTCTCTACACACACACACACGCACGCACACACACACACACACACAGGTGTTGGGTTGTTGTGGGTGTCTTTGCAACAAACTATCATTTGCACTCCAAGAATTAAACCTTTGCAACAAGCTGCAACTTGATAATAAACCAGCTTTGTCCCTGATTTATTAATTTGGTTTCCACTCCATTCCTAATTTGGTTTCCTGATAGGAAAGGAGAAGACCGTTAGCGTTTCTCACAGCCATTGTGCAGTTACAGAAACATAGTCGGGACTGTTACTTGAGGTTCCAACTCAGCCCAGCCAAACGCTACTCAACGCTACTAATTCCTACACTTACTCAACGCTACTCCGCCCGTTCCTCCTCTATCCAAATCAATCCTATTCATCTCCGTTTTATTCTATTTCTATCTACCCAGCCCTAACCCAATCCTTACTCCACCTAACCCAAACCTGCTCTACTCAATCCTCCCTCTACTCAACCCTCCTCTACTCATTCCTATTCTATCGAACTCAACTCGGCACCACTCGCCCCCCCAATCCTAATCAATGCAATTCAACAAAACTTAACGCCTACTCAACACAATTCAACTCAATTCAACTCCACTCTACCCATTTCCCAGTCTACGCAACTCAATCCCATTGAATGCTACCTAACTCAACATAATTCAAGCCAATCTTATTCCACAGAACTCAACCCCTTACTCAATTCTATCCCACGGACCCCCAACTCACCCCTATTCAACTCTAGCCTCTCCAACTCCGACTTTCTCTCCACACCTTTCTTTAACCTGGCAAACTCTCTTTTGCCCCCATATTCCAAAACTTATTCACGGCAAACCACCATGCCTCAGACTCTACCACCTATCATCCTCAGCTGGCAGAAAGCACCCCTGACCAGCCAGCTTAAAAGGAAGGTGCCCCACAAATCCCCCCCCCTTTTTCATACACCCCTTACAAACCCCACTTGCACCCCCCAACACCCAAACCCCACTTGCACCCCCCCGACACCCAAAATACTCCCTCCCCCAGAGGTCCCAGTTACCTTCTTTGGAATTCCTAAAGAGGCTGAGTAAAGACCCCATCGTAACGACAACTATCGGGAAGTTTACTCCGGTCAAGTGCAGTAAAGCTCCCGTCAGTCCGAACGCTCTTCACAAACCCTCAGGCGGACCCTTCCAGCCCCTCCCCTTTTTAAAGAGTGGGAGGGCTGAGCCGAAAGAGGGAGGGGTCTGAAGCTGTCCGTCTCTGGTTCGTCAAGTGACAGTGTCCTTTTTGAAAATTGAGCCCGTCCCCAAGAACACCGGTGGGGTGGGGACCCTACTAACTAGGAGTAGCTCTATTCCGCCCCCCCCCAAAGCCTCTGGGGAGAGGAAGGGGATTGGACAGGCACAAGTGCATGGACTATCCCCCCATTGGATAGCTTCATGGAAGGAGAATCGCAACCCATAATTACCAACCGTGGAAGATGGGTGTAGGCTGCAACCCCCAGGTGGAAGAAGTCACGGATACATTTCCAGATATCAATCGCAATACTCCCTTTTTTTCCCCAATGTTAAGGATCGTGGGACTTGGAGGACGTTTGAAAAGCCACCTGCTTTCCCATCAGATGGGAAAACGGGGCATACCAGGATGGAGGGCAAGAAACGGAGTTGAAGGGCAACCAGGAGAGGAAAAATCTCCCCTTGAAGTGGTGAAGCTTCCATTCACGTTGCCATTTTTGTGTGATATGGACTTAAATCATGCCAACTGGGGGATTGTGAGAGTTGGAGTCCCCCCCCTTTAAAGATGCCAACTGGGGGATTGTGAGAGTTGGAGTTCCTCCCCCTTTAAAGATGCCAACTGGGGGATTCTGAGAGTTGGAGTCCCCCCCCCTTTAAAGATGCCAACTGGGGATTCTGAGAGTTGGAGTCCCCCCCCTCTTTAAAGATGCCAACTGGGGGATTCTGAGAGTTGGAGTCCCCCCCTCTTTAAAGATGCCAACTGGGGGATTCTGAGAGTTGGAGTTCCTCCCCCTTTAAAGATGCCAACTGGGGGATTCTGGGAGTTGGAGTCCCCCCCTTTAAAGATGCCAACTGGGGGATTCTGGGAGTTGGAGTCCCCCCCCTTTAAAGATGCCAACTGGGGGATTTTGGGAGTTGGAGTCCCCCCCTTTAAAGATGCCAACTGGGGGATTCTGGGAGTTGGAGTCCCCCCCCTTTAAAGATGCCAACTGGGGGATTTTGGGAGTTGGAGTCCTCCCCCTTTAAAGATGCCAACTGGGGGATTCTGGGAGTTGGAGTCCCCCCCTTTAAAGATGCCAACTGGGGGATTCTGGGAGTTGGAGTCCCCCCCCTTTAAAGATGCCAACTGGGGGATTTTGGGAGTTGGAGTCCCCCCCTTTAAAGATGCCAACTGGGGGATTCTGGGAGTTGGAGTCCCCCCCCTTTAAAGATGCCAACTGGGGGATTTTGGAGTTGGAGTCCTCCCCCTTTAAAGATGCCAACTGGGGGATTGTGAGAGTTGGAGTCCCCCCCCTCTTTAAAGATGCCAACTGGGGGATTCTGAGAGTTGGAGTCCCCCCCCTCTTTAAAGATGCCAACTGGGGGATTCTGAGAGTTGGAGTTCCTCCCCTTTAAAGATGCCAACTGGGGGATTCTGGGAGTTGGAGTCCCCCCTTTAAAGATGCCAACTGGGGGATTCTGGGAGTTGGAGTCCCCCCCTTTAAAGATGCCAACTGGGGGATTTTGGGAGTTGGAGTCCCCCCCTTTAAAGATGCCAACTGGGGGATTCTGGGAGTTGGAGTCCCCCCCCTTTAAAGATGCCAACTGGGGGATTCTGAGAGTTGGAGTCCCCCCCCCTTTAAAGATGCCAACTGGGGGATTCTGGGAGTTGGAGTCCCCCCCTTTAAAGATGCCAACTGGGGGATTGTGAGAGTTGGAGTCCCCCCCTTTAAAGATGCCAACTGGGGGATTCTGGGAGTTGGAGTCCCCCCCTTTAAAGATGCCAACTGGGGGATTCTGGGAGTTGGAGTCCCCCCCTTTAAAGATGCCAACTGGGGGTTTCTGGGAGTTGGAGTCCCCCCCTTTAAAGATGCCAACTGGGGGATTCTGAGAGTTGGAGTCCCCCCCCTTTAAAGATGCCAACTGGGGGATTCTGGGAGTTGGAGTCCCCCCCTTTAAAGATGCCAACTGGGGGATTCTGGGAGTTGGAGTCCCCCCTTTAAAGATGCCAACTGGGGGATTCTGGGAGTTGGAGTCCCCCCCTTTAAAGATGCCAACTGGGGGTTTCTGGGAGTTGGAGTCCGGAGTCCCCCCCCCTTTAAGATGCCAACTGGGGGATTCTGGGAGTTGGAGTCCTCCCCTTTAAGAAGCCAACTGGGGATTGTGAGAGTTGGAGTCCTCCCCTTTAAAGATGCCAACTGGGGGTTCCTGGGAGTTGGAGTCCCCCCTTAAAGATGCCAACTGGGGGATTTCTGGGAGTTGGAGTCCCCCCCCTTTAAAGATGCCAACTGGGGGATTTTGGAGTTGGAGTCCCCCCCTTTAAAGATGCCAACTGGGGGGATTGTGAGAGTTGGAGTCCTCCCCCTTTAAAGATGCCAACTGGGGGATTCTGGGAGTTGGAGTCCCCCCCCTTTAAAGATGCCAACTGGGGGATTCTGGGAGTTGGAGTCCCCCCCTTTAAAGATGCCAACTGGGGGATTTTGGGAGTTGGAGTCCTCCCCCTTTAAAGATGCCAACTGGGGGATTGTGGGAGTTGGAGTCCCCCCCTTTAAAGATGCCAACTGGGGGATTCTGGGAGTTGGAGTCCCCCCCTTTAAAGATGCCAACTGGGGGATTGTGAGAGTTGGAGTCCTCCCCCTTTAAAGATGCCAACTGGGGGATTCTGGGAGTTGGAGTCCCCCCCCTTTAAAGATGCCAACTGGGGGATTGTGGGAGTTGGAGTCCTCCCCCTTTAAAGATGCCAGTACTGGGGGATTCTGGGAGTTGGAGTCCCCCCCTTTAAAGATGCCAACTGGGGGATTCTGGGAGTTGGAGTCCCCCCCCTTTAAAGATGCCAACTGGGGGATTTTGGGAGTTGGAGTCCTCCCCCTTTAAAGATGCCAACTGGGGGATTCTGGGAGTTGGAGTCCCCCCCCTTTAAAGATGCCAACTGGGGGATTCTGGGAGTTGGAGTCCCCCCCTTTAAAGATGCCAACTGGGGGATTTGGGAGTTGGAGTCCCCCCCCTTTAAAGATGCCAACTGGGGGATTCTGGGAGTTGGAGTCCCCCCTTTAAAGATGCCAACTGGGGGATTCTGGGAGTTGGAGTCCCCCCCCTTTAAAGATGCCAACTGGGGGATTCTGGGAGTTGGAGTCCCCCCCTTTAAAGATGCCAACTGGGGGATTCTGGGAGTTGGAGTCCCCCCTTTAAAGATGCCAACTGGGGGATTCTGGGAGTTGGAGTCCCCCCCCTTTAAAGATGCCAACTGGGGGATTCTGGGAGTTGGAGTCCCCCCCCCTTTAAAGATGCCAACTGGGGGATTCTGGGAGTTGGAGTCCCCCCCTTTAAAGATGCCAACTGGGGGATTCTGGGAGTTGGAGTCCCCCCCCTTTAAAGATGCCAACTGGGGGATTCTGGGAGTTGGAGTCCCCCCCTTTAAAGATGCCAACTGGGGGATTTTGGGAGTTGGAGTCCTCCCCCTTTAAAGATGCCAACTGGGGGATTCTGGGAGTTGGAGTCCCCCCCTTTAAAGATGCCAACTGGGGGATTCTGGGAGTTGGAGTCCCCCCCCTTTAAAGATGCCAACTGGGGGATTGTGAGAGTTGGAGTCCCCCCCCTTTAAAGATGCCAACTGGGGGATTCTGGGAGTTGGAGTCCCCCCCTTTAAAGATGCCAACTGGGGGATTCTGGGAGTTGGAGTCCCCCCCTTTAAAGATGCCAACTGGGGGATTTCTGGGAGTTGGAGTCCTCCCCCCTTTAAAGATGCCAACTGGGGGATTCTGGGAGTTGGAGTCCCCCCCCTTTAAAGATGCCAACTGGGGGATTCTGGGAGTTGGAGTCCCCCCCTTTAAAGATGCCAACTGGGGGATTCTGGGAGTTGGAGTCCCCCCCCTTTAAAGATGCCAACTGGGGGATTCTGGGAGTTGGAGTCCCCCCCTTTAAAGATGCCAACTGGGGGATTTTGGGAGTTGGAGTCCCCCCCCCTTTAAAGATGCCAACTGGGGGATTCTGGGAGTTGGAGTCCCCCCCTTTAAAGATGCCAACTGGGGGATTCTGGGAGTTGGAGTCCCCCCCCTTTAAAGATGCCAACTGGGGGATTTTGGGAGTTGGAGTCCCCCCCTTTAAAGATGCCAACTGGGGGATTCTGGGAGTTGGAGTCCCCCCCCTTTAAAGATGCCAACTGGGGGATTCTGGGAGTTGGAGTCCCCCCCTTTAAAGATGCCAACTGGGGGTTTCTGGGAGTTGGAGTCCCCCCCTTTAAAGATGCCAACTGGGGGATTCTGAGAGTTGGAGTCCCCCCCCCTTTAAAGATGCCAACTGGGGGATTCTGGGAGTTGGAGTCCCCCCCCTTTAAAGATGCCAACTGGGGGATTTTGGGAGTTGGAGTCCCCCCCTTTAAAGATGCCAACTGGGGGTTTCTGGGAGTTGGAGTCCCCCCCTTTAAAGATGCCAACTGGGGGATTCTGAGAGTTGGAGTCCCCCCCTTTAAAGATGCCAACTGGGGGATTCTGGGAGTTGGAGTCCCCCCCCTTTAAAGATGCCAACTGGGGGATTCTGGGAGTTGGAGTCCTCCCCCTTTAAAGATGCCAACTGGGGGATTCTGGGAGTTGGAGTCCCCCCCCTTTAAAGATGCCAACTGGGGGATTCTGAGAGTTGGAGTCCTCCCCCTTTAAAGATGCCAACTGGGGGATTCTGGGAGTTGGAGTCCCCCCCCTTTAAAGATGCCAACTGGGGGATTTTGGGAGTTGGAGTCCCCCCTTTAAAGATGCCAACTGGGGGATTCTGGGAGTTGGAGTCCCCCCCCTTTAAAGATGCCAACTGGGGGATTCTGGGAGTTGGAGTCCCCCCCTTTAAAGATGCCACTGGGGGTTTCTGGGAGTTGGAGTCCCCCCCTTTAAAGATGCCAACTGGGGGATTCTGAGAGTTGGAGTCCCCCCCCCTTTAAAGATGCCAACTGGGGATTCTGGGAGTTGGAGTCCCCCCCCTTTAAAGATGCCAACTGGGGGATTTTGGGAGTTGGAGTCCCCCCCTTTAAAGATGCCAACTGGGGGTTTCTGGGAGTTGGAGTCCCCCCCTTTAAAGATGCCAACTGGGGGATTCTGAGAGTTGGAGTCCCCCCCCCTTTAAGATGCCAACTGGGGGATTCTGGGAGTTGGAGTCCCCCCCCTTTAAAGATGCCAACTGGGGGATTCTGGGAGTTGGAGTCCTCCCACTTTAAAGATGCCAACTGGGGGATTCTGGGAGTTGGAGTCCCCCCCCTTTAAAGATGCCAACTGGGGGATTCTGGGAGTTGGAGTCCTCCCCCTTTAAAGATGCCAACTGGGGGATTCTGAGAGTTGGAGTCCCCCCCTTTAAAGATGCCAACTGGGGGATTCTGAGAGTTGGAGTCCCCCCCTTTAAAGATGCCAACTGGGGGATTCTGGGAGTTGGAGTCCCCCCCCTTTAAAGATGCCAACTGGGGGATTCTGGGAGTTGGAGTCCCCCCCCTTTAAAGATGCCAACTGGGGGATTCTGGGAGTTGGAGTCCCCCCCTTTAAAGATGCCAACTGGGGGATTCTGGGAGTTGGAGTCCCCCCCCTTTAAAGATGCCAACTGGGGGATTTTGGGAGTTGGAGTCCTCCCCCTTTAAAGATGCCAACTGGGGGATTCTGGGAGTTGGAGTCCCCCCCTTTAAAGATGCCAACTGGGGGATTCTGGGAGTTGGAGTCCCCCCCCTTTAAAGATGCCAACTGGGGGATTCTGGGAGTTGGAGTCCCCCCCCTTTAAAGATGCCAACTGGGGGATTTTGGGAGTTGGAGTCCTCCCCCTTTAAAGATGCCAACTGGGGGATTCTGGGAGTTGGAGTCCCCCCCTTTAAAGATGCCAACTGGGGGATTCTGGGAGTTGGAGTCCCCCCCCTTTAAAGATGCCAACTGGGGGATTTTGGGAGTTGGAGTCCTCCCCCTTTAAAGATGCCAACTGGGGGATTCTGGGAGTTGGAGTCCCCCCCCTTTAAAGATGCCAACTGGGGGATTCTGGGAGTTGGAGTCCCCCCCCTTTAAAGATGCCAACTGGGGGATTTTGGGAGTTGGAGTCCTCCCCCTTTAAAGATGCCAACTGGGGGATTCTGGGAGTTGGAGTCCCCCCCTTTAAAGATGCCAACTGGGGGATTCTGGGAGTTGGAGTCCCCCCCCTTTAAAGATGCCAACTGGGGGATTGTGAGAGTTGGAGTCCTCCCCCTTTAAAGATGCCAACTGGGGGTTTCTGGGAGTTGGAGTCCCCCCCCTTTAAAGATGCCAACTGGGGGATTCTGGGAGTTGGAGTCCCCCCCCTTTAAAGATGCCAACTGGGGGATTTTGGGAGTTGGAGTCCTCCCCCTTTAAAGATGCCAACTGGGGGATTCTGGGAGTTGGAGTCCCCCCCTTTAAAGATGCCAACTGGGGGATTCTGGGAGTTGGAGTCCCCCCCCCTTTAAAGATGCCAACTGGGGGATTGTGAGAGTTGGAGTCCCCCCCCTTTAAAGATGCCAACTGGGGGATTCTGGGAGTTGGAGTCCCCCCCTTTAAAGATGCCAACTGGGGGATTCTGGGAGTTGGAGTCCCCCCCCTTTAAAGATGCCAACTGGGGGTTTCTGGGAGTTGGAGTCCCCCCCTTTAAAGATGCCAACTGGGGGATTCTGGAGTTGGAGTCCCCCCCCCTTTAAAGATGCCAACTGGGGGATTCTGGGAGTTCGAGTCCCCCCCTTTAAAGATGCCAACTGGGGGATTGTGAGAGTTGGAGTCCCCCCCCTTTAAAGATGCCAACTGGGGGTTTCTGGGAGTTGGAGTCCCCCCCCTTTAAAGATGCCAACTGGGGGATTCTGGGAGTTGGAGTCCCCCCCCTTTAAAGATGCCAACTGGGGGATTTTGGGAGTTGGAGTCCTCCCCCTTTAAAGATGCCAACTGGGGGATTCTGGGAGTTGGAGTCCCCCCCCTTTAAAGATGCCAACTGGGGGATTCTGGGAGTTGGAGTCCCCCCTTTAAAGATGCCAACTGGGGGATTGTGAGAGTTGGAGTCCCCCCCCTTTAAAGATGCCAACTGGGGGATTCTGGGAGTTGGAGTCCCCCCCCTTTAAAGATGCCAACTGGGGGATTCTGGGAGTTGGAGTCCCCCCCTTTAAAGATGCCAACTGGGGGATTTTGGGAGTTGGAGTCCTCCCCCTTTAAAGATGCCAACTGGGGGATTCTGGGAGTTGGAGTCCCCCCCTTTAAAGATGCCAACTGGGGGTTTCTGGGAGTTGGAGTCCCCCCCTTTAAAGATGCCAACTGGGGGATTCTGGGAGTTGGAGTCCCCCCCCCTTTAAAGATGCCAACTGGGGGATTCTGGGAGTTGGAGTCCCCCCCCTTTAAAGATGCCAACTGGGGGATTTTGGGAGTTGGAGTCCCCCCCCTTTAAAGATGCCAACTGGGGGATTCTGGGAGTTGGAGTCCCCCCCTTTAAAGATGCCAACTGGGGGATTCTGGGAGTTGGAGTCCCCCCCTTTAAAGATGCCAACTGGGGGATTCTGGGAGTTGGAGTCCCCCCCTTTAAAGATGCCAACTGGGGGTTTCTGGGAGTTGGAGTCCCCCCCTTTAAAGATGCCAACTGGGGGATTCTGAGAGTTGGAGTCCCCCCCCCTTTAAAGATGCCAACTGGGGGATTCTGGGAGTTGGAGTCCCCCCCCTTTAAAGATGCCAACTGGGGGATTTTGGGAGTTGGAGTCCCCCCTTTAAAGATGCCAACTGGGGGTTTCTGGGAGTTGGAGTCCCCCCCTTTAAAGATGCCAACTGGGGGATTCTGAGAGTTGGAGTCCCCCCCCCTTTAAAGATGCCAACTGGGGGATTCTGGGAGTTGGAGTCCCCCCCTTTAAAGATGCCAACTGGGGGATTCTGGGAGTTGGAGTCCTCCCCCTTTAAAGATGCCAACTGGGGGATTCTGGGAGTTGGAGTCCCCCCCCTTTAAAGATGCCAACTGGGGGATTCTGAGAGTTGGAGTCCCCCCCCTTTAAAGATGCCAACTGGGGGATTCTGGGAGTTGGAGTCCTCCCCCTTTAAAGATGCCAACTGGGGGATTCTGAGAGTTGGAGTCCCCCCCTTTAAAGATGCCAACTGGGGGATTCTGAGAGTTGGAGTCCCCCCCCTTTAAAGATGCCAACTGGGGGATTCTGGGAGTTGGAGTCCCCCCCTTTAAAGATGCCAACTGGGGGATTCTGGGAGTTGGAGTCCCCCCCCTTTAAAGATGCCAACTGGGGGATTCTGGGAGTTGGAGTCCCCCCCTTTAAAGATGCCAACTGGGGGATTCTGGGAGTTGGAGTCCCCCCCTTTAAAGATGCCAACTGGGGGATTTTGGGAGTTGGAGTCCTCCCCCTTTAAAGATGCCAACTGGGGGATTCTGGGAGTTGGAGTCCCCCCTTTAAAGATGCCAACTGGGGGATTCTGGGAGTTGGAGTCCCCCCCCTTTAAAGATGCCAACTGGGGGATTTTGGGAGTTGGAGTCCTCCCCCTTTAAAGATGCCAACTGGGGGATTCTGGGAGTTGGAGTCCCCCCCCTTTAAAGATGCCAACTGGGGGATTCTGGGAGTTGGAGTCCCCCCCCTTTAAAGATGCCAACTGGGGGATTCTTGGGAGTTGGAGTCCTCCCCCTTTAAAGATGCCAACTGGGGGATTCTGGGAGTTGGAGTCCCCCCTTTAAAGATGCCAACTGGGGGATTCTGGGAGTTGGAGTCCCCCCCCTTTAAAGATGCCAACTGGGGGATTGTGAGAGTTGGAGTCCTCCCCCTTTAAAGATGCCAACTGGGGTTTCTGGGAGTTGGAGTCCCCCCCCTTTAAAGATGCCAACTGGGGATTCTGGGAGTTGGAGTCCCCCCCCTTTAAAGATGCCAACTGGGGGATTTTGGGAGTTGGAGTCCTCCCCCTTTAAAGATGCCAACTGGGGGATTCTGGGAGTTGGAGTCCCCCCCCTTTAAAGATGCCAACTGGGGGATTCTGGGAGTTGGAGTCCCCCCCCCTTTAAAGATGCCAACTGGGGGATTGTGAGAGTTGGAGTCCCCCCCCTTTAAAGATGCCAACTGGGGGATTCTGGGAGTTGGAGTCCCCCCCTTTAAAGATGCCAACTGGGGGTTTCTGGGAGTTGGAGTCCCCCCCTTTAAAGATGCCAACTGGGGGATTCTGAGAGTTGGAGTCCCCCCCCCTTTAAAGATGCCAACTGGGGGATTCTGGGAGTTGGAGTCCCCCCCTTTAAAGATGCCAACTGGGGGATTTTGGGAGTTGGAGTCCTCCCCCTTTAAAGATGCCAACTGGGGGATTCTGGGAGTTGGAGTCCCCCCCCTTTAAAGATGCCAACTGGGGGATTCTGGGAGTTGGAGTCCCCCCCCCTTTAAAGATGCCAACTGGGGGATTGTGAGAGTTGGAGTCCCCCCCCTTTAAAGATGCCAACTGGGGGATTCTGGGAGTTGGAGTCCCCCCCTTTAAAGATGCCAACTGGGGGTTTCTGGGAGTTGGAGTCCCCCCCTTTAAAGATGCCAACTGGGGGATTCTGAGAGTTGGAGTCCCCCCCCCTTTAAAGATGCCAACTGGGGGATTCTGGGAGTTGGAGTCCCCCCCCTTTAAAGATGCCAACTGGGGGATTTTGGGAGTTGGAGTCCTCCCCCTTTAAAGATGCCAACTGGGGGATTCTGGGAGTTGGAGTCCCCCCCCTTTAAAGATGCCAACTGGGGGATTCTGGGAGTTGGAGTCCCCCCCCTTTAAAGATGCCAACTGGGGGATTTTGGGAGTTGGAGTCCTCCCCCTTTAAAGATGCCAACTGGGGGATTCTGGGAGTTGGAGTCCCCCCCCCTTTAAAGATGCCAACTGGGGGTTTCTGGGAGTTGGAGTCCCCCCCTTTAAAGATGCCAACTGGGGGATTCTGAGAGTTGGAGTCCCCCCCCCTTTAAAGATGCCAACTGGGGGATTCTGGGAGTTGGAGTCCCCCCCCTTTAAAGATGCCAACTGGGGGATTGTGAGAGTTGGAGTCCTCCCCCTTTAAAGATGCCAACTGGGGGTTTCTGGGAGTTGGAGTCCCCCCCCTTTAAAGATGCCAACTGGGGGATTCTGGGAGTTGGAGTCCCCCCCCTTTAAAGATGCCAACTGGGGGATTTTGGGAGTTGGAGTCCTCCCCCTTTAAAGATGCCAACTGGGGGATTCTGGGAGTTGGAGTCCCCCCCCCTTTAAAGATGCCAACTGGGGGATTCTGGGAGTTGGAGTCCCCCCCCTTTAAAGATGCCAACTGGGGGATTGTGAGAGTTGGAGTCCCCCCCCTTTAAAGATGCCAACTGGGGGATTCTGGGAGTTGGAGTCCCCCCCCTTTAAAGATGCCAACTGGGGGATTCTGGGAGTTGGAGTCCCCCCCCTTTAAAGATGCCAACTGGGGGATTTTGGGAGTTGGAGTCCTCCCCCTTTAAAGATGCCAACTGGGGGATTCTGGGAGTTGGAGTCCCCCCCCTTTAAAGATGCCAACTGGGGGTTTCTGGGAGTTGGAGTCCCCCCCTTTAAAGATGCCAACTGGGGGATTCTGGGAGTTGGAGTCCCCCCCCTTTAAAGATGCCAACTGGGGGATTCTGGGAGTTGGAGTCCCCCCCTTTAAAGATGCCAACTGGGGGATTTTGGGAGTTGGAGTCCCCCCCCCTTTAAAGATGCCAACTGGGGGATTCTGGGAGTTGGAGTCCCCCCCTTTAAAGATGCCAACTGGGGGATTCTGGGAGTTGGAGTCCCCCCCCTTTAAAGATGCCAACTGGGGGATTCTGGGAGTTGGAGTCCCCCCCTTTAAAGATGCCAACTGGGGGTTTCTGGGAGTTGGAGTCCCCCCCTTTAAAGATGCCAACTGGGGGATTCTGAGAGTTGGAGTCCCCCCCCTTTAAAGATGCCAACTGGGGGATTCTGGGAGTTGGGGTCCCCCCCCTTTAAAGATGCCAACTGGGGGATTTTGGGAGTTGGAGTCCCCCCTTTAAAGATGCCAACTGGGGGTTTCTGGGAGTTGGAGTCCCCCCCTTTAAAGATGCCAACTGGGGGATTCTGAGAGTTGGAGTCCCCCCCCCTTTAAAGATGCCAACTGGGGGATTCTGGGAGTTGGAGTCCCCCCCCTTTAAAGATGCCAACTGGGGGATTTTGGGAGTTGGAGTCCTCCCCCTTTAAAGATGCCAACTGGGGGATTCTGGGAGTTGGAGTCCCCCCCTTTAAAGATGCCAACTGGGGGATTCTGGGAGTTGGAGTCCCCCCCCTTTAAAGATGCCAACTGGGGATTTTGGGAGTTGGAGTCCTCCCCTTTAAAGATGCCAACTGGGGGATTCTGGGAGTTGGAGTCCCCCCCCTTTAAAGATGCCAACTGGGGGTTTCTGGGAGTTGGAGTCCCCCCCTTTAAAGATGCCAACTGGGGGATTCTGAGAGTTGGAGTCCCCCCCCCTTTAAAGATGCCAACTGGGGGATTCTGGGAGTTGGAGTCCTCCCCCTTTAAAGATGCCAACTGGGGGATTCTGGGAGTTGGAGTCCCCCCCCTTTAAAGATGCCAACTGGGGGATTCTGAGAGTTGGAGTCCCCCCCTTTAAAGATGCCAACTGGGGGATTTTGGGAGTTGGAGTCCTCCCCCTTTAAAGATGCCAACTGGGGGATTCTGGGAGTTGGAGTCCCCCCCCTTTAAAGATGCCAACTGGGGGTTTCTGGGAGTTGGAGTCCCCCCCCTTTAAAGATGCCAACTGGGGGATTGTGAGAGTTGGAGTCCCCCCCTTTAAAGATGCCAACTGGGGGATTCTGGGAGTTGGAGTCCCCCCCTTTAAAGATGCCAACTGGGGGATTCTGGGAGTTGGAGTCCTCCCCCTTTAAAGATGCCAACTGGGGGATTCTGGGAGTTGGAGTCCCCCCCTTTAAAGATGCCAACTGGGGGATTCTGAGAGTTGGAGTCCCCCCCCCTTTAAAGATGCCAACTGGGGGATTCTGGGAGTTCGAGTCCCCCCCCTTTAAAGATGCCAACTGGGGGATTGTGAGAGTTGGAGTCCCCCCCCTTTAAAGATGCCAACTGGGGGTTTCTGGGAGTTGGAGTCCCCCCCTTTAAAGATGCCAACTGGGGGATTCTGGGAGTTGGAGTCCCCCCCCTTTAAAGATGCCAACTGGGGGATTTTGGGAGTTGGAGTCCTCCCCCTTTAAAGATGCCAACTGGGGGATTCTGGGAGTTGGAGTCCCCCCCCTTTAAAGATGCCAACTGGGGGATTCTGGGAGTTGGAGTCCCCCCCTTTAAAGATGCCAACTGGGGGATTGTGAGAGTTGGAGTCCCCCCCCTTTAAAGATGCCAACTGGGGGATTCTGGAGTTGGAGTCCCCCCCCTTTAAAGATGCCAACTGGGGGATTCTGGGAGTTGGAGTCCCCCCCTTTAAAGATGCCAACTGGGGGATTCTGGGAGTTGGAGTCCTCCCCCTTTAAAGATGCCAACTGGGGGATTCTGGGAGTTGGAGTCCCCCCCCTTTAAAGATGCCAACTGGGGATTCTGGGAGTTGGAGTCCCCCCCTTTAAAGATGCCAACTGGGGGATTCTGGGAGTTGGAGTCCCCCCCCCTTTAAAGATGCCAACTGGGGGATTCTGGGAGTTGGAGTCCCCCCCCTTTAAAGATGCCAACTGGGGGATTTTGGGAGTTGGAGTCCCCCCCCTTTAAAGATGCCAACTGGGGGATTCTGGGAGTTGGAGTCCCCCCCTTTAAAGATGCCAACTGGGGGATTCTGGGAGTTGGAGTCCCCCCCTTTAAAGATGCCAACTGGGGGATTCTGGGAGTTGGAGTCCCCCCCTTTAAAGATGCCAACTGGGGGTTTCTGGGAGTTGGAGTCCCCCCCTTTAAAGATGCCAACTGGGGGATTCTGAGAGTTGGAGTCCCCCCCCCTTTAAAGATGCCAACTGGGGGATTCTGGGAGTTGGAGTCCCCCCCCTTTAAAGATGCCAACTGGGGGATTTTGGGAGTTGGAGTCCCCCCTTTAAAGATGCCAACTGGGGGTTTCTGGGAGTTGGAGTCCCCCCCTTTAAAGATGCCAACTGGGGGATTCTGAGAGTTGGAGTCCCCCCCCCTTTAAAGATGCCAACTGGGGGATTCTGGGAGTTGGAGTCCCCCCCCTTTAAAGATGCCAACTGGGGGATTCTGGGAGTTGGAGTCCTCCCCCTTTAAAGATGCCAACTGGGGGATTCTGGGAGTTGGAGTCCCCCCCCTTTAAAGATGCCAACTGGGGGATTCTGAGAGTTGGAGTCCCCCCCCTTTAAAGATGCCAACTGGGGGATTCTGGGAGTTGGAGTCCTCCCCCTTTAAAGATGCCAACTGGGGGATTCTGAGAGTTGGAGTCCCCCCCTTTAAAGATGCCAACTGGGGGATTCTGAGAGTTGGAGTCCCCCCCCTTTAAAGATGCCAACTGGGGGATTCTGGGAGTTGGAGTCCCCCCCTTTAAAGATGCCAACTGGGGGATTCTGGGAGTTGGAGTCCCCCCCCTTTAAAGATGCCAACTGGGGGATTCTGGGAGTTGGAGTCCCCCCCTTTAAAGATGCCAACTGGGGGATTCTGGGAGTTGGAGTCCCCCCCCTTTAAAGATGCCAACTGGGGGATTTTGGGAGTTGGAGTCCTCCCCCTTTAAAGATGCCAACTGGGGGATTCTGGGAGTTGGAGTCCCCCCCTTTAAAGATGCCAACTGGGGGATTCTGGGAGTTGGAGTCCCCCCCCTTTAAAGATGCCAACTGGGGGATTTTGGGAGTTGGAGTCCTCCCCCTTTAAAGATGCCAACTGGGGGATTCTGGGAGTTGGAGTCCCCCCCTTTAAAGATGCCAACTGGGGGATTCTGGGAGTTGGAGTCCCCCCCCTTTAAAGATGCCAACTGGGGGATTTTGGGAGTTGGAGTCCTCCCCCTTTAAAGATGCCAACTGGGGGATTCTGGGAGTTGGAGTCCCCCCCTTTAAAGATGCCAACTGGGGGATTCTGGGAGTTGGAGTCCCCCCCCTTTAAAGATGCCAACTGGGGGATTGTGAGAGTTGGAGTCCTCCCCTTTAAAGATGCCAACTGGGGGTTTCTGGGAGTTGGAGTCCCCCCCTTTAAAGATGCCAACTGGGGGATTCTGGGAGTTGGAGTCCCCCCCCTTTAAAGATGCCAACTGGGGGATTTTGGGAGTTGGAGTCCTCCCCCTTTAAAGATGCCAACTGGGGGATTCTGGGAGTTGGAGTCCCCCCCCTTTAAAGATGCCAACTGGGGGATTCTGGGAGTTGGAGTCCCCCCCCCTTTAAAGATGCCAACTGGGGGATTGTGAGAGTTGGAGTCCCCCCCTTTAAAGATGCCAACTGGGGGATTCTGGGAGTTGGAGTCCCCCCCTTTAAAGATGCCAACTGGGGGTTTCTGGGAGTTGGAGTCCCCCCCTTTAAAGATGCCAACTGGGGGATTCTGAGAGTTGGAGTCCCCCCCCTTTAAAGATGCCAACTGGGGGATTCTGGGAGTTGGAGTCCCCCCCCTTTAAAGATGCCAACTGGGGGATTTTGGGAGTTGGAGTCCTCCCCCTTTAAAGATGCCAACTGGGGGATTCTGGGAGTTGGAGTCCCCCCCCTTTAAAGATGCCAACTGGGGGATTCTGGGAGTTGGAGTCCCCCCCCTTTAAAGATGCCAACTGGGGGATTGTGAGAGTTGGAGTCCCCCCCCTTTAAAGATGCCAACTGGGGGATTCTGGGAGTTGGAGTCCCCCCCCTTTAAAGATGCCAACTGGGGGTTTCTGGGAGTTGGAGTCCCCCCTTTAAAGATGCCAACTGGGGGATTCTGAGAGTTGGAGTCCCCCCCCTTTAAAGATGCCAACTGGGGGATTCTGGGAGTTGGAGTCCCCCCCCTTTAAAGATGCCAACTGGGGGATTTTGGGAGTTGGAGTCCTCCCCCTTTAAAGATGCCAACTGGGGGATTCTGGGAGTTGGAGTCCCCCCCCTTTAAAGATGCCAACTGGGGATTCTGGGAGTTGGAGTCCCCCCCCTTTAAAGATGCCAACTGGGGGATTTTGGGAGTTGGAGTCCTCCCCCTTTAAAGATGCCAACTGGGGGATTCTGGGAGTTGGAGTCCCCCCCCTTTAAAGATGCCAACTGGGGGTTTCTGGGAGTTGGAGTCCCCCCCTTTAAAGATGCCAACTGGGGGATTCTGAGAGTTGGAGTCCCCCCCCCTTTAAAGATGCCAACTGGGGGATTCTGGGAGTTGGAGTCCCCCCCCTTTAAAGATGCCAACTGGGGGATTGTGAGAGTTGGAGTCCTCCCCCTTTAAAGATGCCAACTGGGGTTTCTGGGAGTTGGAGTCCCCCCCCTTTAAAGATGCCAACTGGGGGATTCTGGGAGTTGGAGTCCCCCCCCTTTAAAGATGCCAACTGGGGGATTTTGGGAGTTGGAGTCCTCCCCCCTTTAAAGATGCCAACTGGGGGATTCTGGGAGTTGGAGTCCCCCCTTTAAAGATGCCAACTGGGGGATTCTGGGAGTTGGAGTCCCCCCCCTTTAAAGATGCCAACTGGGGGATTGTGAGAGTTGGAGTCCCCCCCCTTTAAAGATGCCAACTGGGGGATTCTGGGAGTTGGAGTCCCCCCCCTTTAAAGATGCCAACTGGGGGATTCTGGGAGTTGGAGTCCCCCCCCTTTAAAGATGCCAACTGGGGGATTTTGGGAGTTGGAGTCCTCCCCCTTTAAAGATGCCAACTGGGGGATTCTGGGAGTTGGAGTCCCCCCCCTTTAAAGATGCCAACTGGGGGTTTCTGGGAGTTGGAGTCCCCCCCTTTAAAGATGCCAACTGGGGGATTCTGGGAGTTGGAGTCCCCCCCCTTTAAAGATGCCAACTGGGGGATTCTGGGAGTTGGAGTCCCCCCCCTTTAAAGATGCCAACTGGGGGATTTTGGGAGTTGGAGTCCCCCCCCTTTAAAGATGCCAACTGGGGGATTCTGGGAGTTGGAGTCCCCCCCTTTAAAGATGCCAACTGGGGGATTCTGGGAGTTGGAGTCCCCCCCCTTTAAAGATGCCAACTGGGGGATTCTGGGAGTTGGAGTCCCCCCCTTTAAAGATGCCAACTGGGGGTTTCTGGGAGTTGGAGTCCCCCCCTTTAAAGATGCCAACTGGGGGATTCTGAGAGTTGGAGTCCCCCCCCCTTTAAAGATGCCAACTGGGGGATTCTGGGAGTTGGGGTCCCCCCCCTTTAAAGATGCCAACTGGGGATTTTGGGAGTTGGAGTCCCCCCTTTAAAGATGCCAACTGGGGGTTTCTGGAGTTGGAGTCCCCCCCTTTAAAGATGCCAACTGGGGGATTCTGAGAGTTGGAGTCCCCCCCCCTTTAAAGATGCCAACTGGGGGATTCTGGGAGTTGGAGTCCCCCCCCTTTAAAGATGCCAACTGGGGGATTTTGGGAGTTGGAGTCCTCCCCCTTTAAAGATGCCAACTGGGGGATTCTGGGAGTTGGAGTCCCCCCCCTTTAAAGATGCCAACTGGGGGATTCTGGGAGTTGGAGTCCCCCCCTTTAAAGATGCCAACTGGGGGATTTCTGGGAGTTGGAGTCCTCCCCCTTTAAAGATGCCAACTGGGGGATTCTGGGAGTTGGAGTCCCCCCCCTTTAAAGATGCCAACTGGGGGTTTCTGGGAGTTGGAGTCCCCCCCTTTAAAGATGCCAACTGGGGGATTCTGAGAGTTGGAGTCCCCCCCCCTTTAAAGATGCCAACTGGGGGATTCTGGGAGTTGGAGTCCTCCCCCTTTAAAGATGCCAACTGGGGGATTCTGGGAGTTGGAGTCCCCCCCCTTTAAAGATGCCAAC
>NW_028261384.1:2653035-2692994 GCF_051295495.1 Thamnophis sirtalis
GGGATTCTGGGAGTTGGAGTCCCCTCTTTAAAGATGCCAACTGGGGGATTTTGGGAGTTGGAGTCCTCCCCCTTTAAAGATGCCAACTGGGGGATTCTGAGAGTTGGAGTCCCCCCCTCTTTAAAGATGCCAACTGGGGGATTCTGAGAGTTGGAGTCCCCCCCTCTTTAAAGATGCCAACTGGGGGATTCTGAGAGTTGGAGTCCTCCCCCCTTTAAAGATGCCAACTGGGGATTCTGAGAGTTGGAGTCCCCCCCCCCCTTTAAAGATGCCAACTGGGGGTTTCTGGGAGTTGGAGTCCCCCCCCCTTTAAAGATGCCAACTGGGGATTGTGAGAGTTGGAGTCCTCCCCCCTTTAAAGATGCCAACTGGGGGATTCTGGGAGTTGGAGTCCCCCCCTTTAAAGATGCCAACTGGGGGTTTCTGGGAGTTGGAGTCCCCCCCTTTAAAGATGCCAACTGGGGGTTTCTGGGAGTTGGAGTCCTCCCCCTTTAAAGATGCCAACTGGGGGATTCTGGGAGTTGGAGTCCCCCCCTTTAAAGATGCCAACTGGGGGATTCTGGAGTTGGAGTCCCCCCCTTTAAAGATGCCAACTGGGGGTTTCTTGGAGTTGGAGTCCCTCCCCTTTAAAGATGCCAACTGGGGGTTTCTGGGGAGTTGGAGTCCTCCCCCTTTAAAGATGCCAACTGGGGGATTCTGGGAGTTGGAGTCCCCCCCTTTAAAAGATGCCAACTGGGGGATTCTGGGAGTTGGAGTCCCCCCCTTTAAAGATGCCAACTGGGGGATTCTGGGAGTTGGAGTCCCCCCCTTTAAAGATGCCAACTGGGGGATTCTGGGAGTTGGAGTCCCCCCCTTTAAAGATGCCAACTGGGGGATTCTGGGAGTTGGAGTCCCCCCCCTTTAAAGATGCCAACTGGGGGATTCTGGGAGTTGGAGTCCCCCCCTTTAAAGATGCCAACTGGGGGATTCTGGGAGTTGGAGTCCCCCCCCTTTAAAGATGCCAACTGGGGGATTCTGGGAGTTGGAGTCCCCCCCCCTTTAAAGATGCCAACTGGGGGATTCTGGGAGTTGGAGTCCCCCCCTTTAAAGATGCCAACTGGGGGATTCTGGGAGTTGGAGTCCCCCCCCTTTAAAGATGCCAACTGGGGGATTCTGGGAGTTGGAGTCCCCCCCTTTAAAGATGCCAACTGGGGGATTCTGGGAGTTGGAGTCCCCCCCCTTTAAAGATGCCAACTGGGGGATTCTGGGAGTTGGAGTCCCCCCCTTTAAAGATGCCAACTGGGGGATTCTGGGAGTTGGAGTCCCCCCCCTTTAAAGATGCCAACTGGGGGATTCTGGGAGTTGGAGTCCTCCCCCTTTAAAGATGCCAACTGGGGGATTCTGGGAGTTGGAGTCCCCCCCCTTTAAAGATGCCAACTGGGGGATTCTGGGAGTTGGAGTCCCCCCTTTAAAGATGCCAACTGGGGGATTCTGGGAGTTGGAGTCCCCCCCCTTTAAAGATGCCAACTGGGGGATTCTGGGAGTTGGAGTCCCCCCCTTTAAAGATGCCAACTGGGGGATTCTGGGAGTTGGAGTCCCCCCCTTTAAAGATGCCAACTGGGGGATTCTGGGAGTTGGAGTCCTCCCCCTTTAAAGATGCCAACTGGGGGATTCTGGGAGTTGGAGTCCTCCCCCTTTAAAGATGCCAACTGGGGGATTCTGGGAGTTGGAGTCCTCCCCCTTTAAAGATGCCAACTGGGGGATTCTGGGAGTTGGAGTCCCCCCCTTTAAAGATGCCAACTGGGGGATTCTGGGAGTTGGAGTCCCCCCTTTAAAGATGCCAACTGGGGGATTCTGGGAGTTGGAGTCCCCCCCTTTAAAGATGCCAACTGGGGGATTCTGGGAGTTGGAGTCCCCCCCTTTAAAGATGCCAACTGGGGGATTCTGGGAGTTGGAGTCCTCCCCCTTTAAAGATGCCAACTGGGGGATTCTGGGAGTTGGAGTCCTCCCCCTTTAAAGATGCCAACTGGGGGATTCTGGGAGTTGGAGTCCCCCCCCCTTTAAAGATGCCAACTGGGGGATTCTGGGAGTTGGAGTCCCCCCCCTTTAAAGATGCCAACTGGGGGATTCTGGGAGTTGGAGTCCCCCCTTTAAAGATGCCAACTGGGGGATTCTGGGAGTTGGAGTCCCCCCCCCTTTAAAGATGCCAACTGGGGGATTCTGGGAGTTGGAGTCCTCCCCCTTTAAAGATGCCAACTGGGGGATTCTGGGAGTTGGAGTCCTCCCCCTTTAAAGATGCCAACTGGGGGATTCTGGGAGTTGGAGTCCCCCCCCCTTTAAAGATGCCAACTGGGGGATTCTGGGAGTTGGAGTCCCCCCCTTTAAAGATGCCAACTGGGGGATTCTGGGAGTTGGAGTCCCCCCCTTTAAAGATGCCAACTGGGGGATTCTGGGAGTTGGAGTCCCCCCCTTTAAAGATGCCAACTGGGGGATTCTGGGAGTTGGAGTCCCCCCCCCTTTAAAGATGCCAACTGGAGGATTCTGGGAGTTGGAGTCCCCCCCCTTTAAAGATGCCAACTGGGGGATTCTGGGAGTTGGAGTCCCCCCCCTTTAAAGATGCCAACTGGGGGATCCTGGGAGTTGGAGTCCCCCCCTTTAAAGATGCCAACTGGGGGATTCTGGGAGTTGGAGTCCCCCCCTTTAAAGATGCCAACTGGGGGATTCTGGGAGTTGGAGTCCCCCCCCCTTTAAAGATGCCAACTGGGGGATTCTGGGAGTTGGAGTCCCCCCCTTTAAAGATGCCAACTGGGGGGATTCTGAGAGTTGGAGCCCCCCCCTTTAAAGATGCCAACTGGGGGATTCTGGGAGTTGGAGTCCCCCCCCCTTTAAAGATGCCAACTGGGGGATTCTGGGAGTTGGAGTCCCCCCCTTTAAAGATGCCAACTGGGGGATTCTGGGAGTTGGAGTCCCCCCCTTTAAAGATGCCAACTGGGGGATTCTGGGAGTTGGAGTCCCCCCTTTAAAGATGCCAACTGGGGGTTTCTGGGAGTTGGAGTCCTCCCCTTTTAAAGATGCCAACTGGGGGATTCTGGGATTTGGAGTCCCCCCCTTTAAAGATGCCAACTGCGGGTTTCTGGGAGTTGGAGTCCCCCCCTTTAAAGATGCCAACTGGGGGTTTCTGGGAGTTGGTGTCCCCCCCCTTTAAAGATGCCAACTGGGGGATTCTGGGAGTTGGTGTCCCCCCCCCTTTAAAGATGCCAACTGGGGGATTCTGGGAGTTGGAGTCCCCCCCCTTTAAAGATGCCAACTGGGGGTTTCTGGGAGTTGGAGTCCCCCCCCTTTAAAGATGCCAACTGGGGGTTTCTGGGAGTTGGAGTCCCCCCCTTTAAAGATGCCAACTGGGGGATTCTGGGAGTTGGAGTCCTCCCCCTTTAAAGATGCCAACTGGGGGATTCTGGGAGTTGGAGTCCCCCCTTTAAAGATGCCAACTGGGGGATTCTGGGAGTTGGAGTCCCCCCCCTTCAAAGATGCCAACTGGGGGATTCTGGGAGTTGGAGTCCCCCCCCTTCAAAGATGCCAACTGGGGATTCTGAGAGTTGGAGTCCCCCCCCCTTTAAAGATGCCAACTGGGGGATTCTGGGAGTTGGAGTCCCCCCCCTTTAAAGATGCCAACTGGGGGATTCTGGGAGTTGGAGTCCCCCCCCTTTAAAGATGCCAACTGGGGGATTCTGGGAGTTGGAGTCCCCCCCCTTTAAAGATGCCAACTGGGGGTTTCTGGGAGTTGGAGTCCCTCCCCTTTAAAGATGCCAACTGGGGGTTTCTGGGAGTTGGAGTCCCCCCCCTTTAAAGATGCCAACTGGGGGATTCTGGGAGTTGGAGTCCCCCCCTTTAAAGATGCCAACTGGGGGATTCTGGGAGTTGGAGTCCCCCCCCTTCAAAGATGCCAACTGGGGGATTTTGGGAGTTGGAGTCCCCCCCTTTAAAGATGCCAACTGGGGATTCTGAGAGTTGGAGTCCCCCCCCCTTTAAAGATGCCAACTGGGGGTTTCTGGGAGTTGGAGTCCCCCCCCTTTAAAGATGCCAACTGGGGGATTGTGAGAGTTGGAGTCCTCCCCCCTTTAAAGATGCCAACTGGGGGATTCTGGGAGTTGGAGTCCCCCCCCTTTAAAGATGCCAACTGGGGGTTTCTGGGAGTTGGAGTCCCCCCCCTTTAAAGATGCCAACTGGGGGTTTCTGGGAGTTGGAGTCCTCCCCCTTTAAAGATGCCAACTGGGGGATTCTGGGAGTTGGAGTCCCCCCTTTAAAGATGCCAACTGGGGGATTCTGGGAGTTGGAGTCCCCCCCTTTAAAGATGCCAACTGGGGGTTTCTTGGAGTTGGAGTCCCTCCCCTTTAAAGATGCCAACTGGGGGTTTCTGGGAGTTGGAGTCCTCCCCCTTTAAAGATGCCAACTGGGGGATTCTGGGAGTTGGAGTCCCCCCCCTTTAAAGATGCCAACTGGGGGATTCTGGGAGTTGGAGTCCCCCCCCTTTAAAGATGCCAACTGGGGGATTCTGGGAGTTGGAGTCCCCCCCTTTAAAGATGCCAACTGGGGGATTCTGGGAGTTGGAGTCCCCCCCTTTAAAGATGCCAACTGGGGGATTCTGGGAGTTGGAGTCCCCCCCCTTTAAAGATGCCAACTGGGGGATTCTGGGAGTTGGAGTCCCCCCCCTTTAAAGATGCCAACTGGGGGATTCTGGGAGTTGGAGTCCCCCCCCTTTAAAGATGCCAACTGGGGGATTCTGGGAGTTGGAGTCCCCCCCCCTTTAAAGATGCCAACTGGGGGATTCTGGAGTTGGAGTCCCCCCCTTTAAAGATGCCAACTGGGGGATTCTGGGAGTTGGAGTCCCCCCCTTTAAAGATGCCAACTGGGGGATTCTGGGAGTTGGAGTCCCCCCCTTTAAAGATGCCAACTGGGGGATTCTGGGAGTTGGAGTCCCCCCCCTTTAAAGATGCCAACTGGGGGATTCTGGGAGTTGGAGTCCCCCCCCTTTAAAGATGCCAACTGGGGGATTCTGGGAGTTGGAGTCCCCCCCTTTAAAGATGCCAACTGGGGGATTCTGGGAGTTGGAGTCCCCCCCCTTTAAAGATGCCAACTGGGGGATTCTGGGAGTTGGAGTCCCCCCCTTTAAAGATGCCAACTGGGGGATTCTGGGAGTTGGAGTCCCCCCCTTTAAAGATGCCAACTGGGGGATTCTGGGAGTTGGAGTCCTCCCCCTTTAAAGATGCCAACTGGGGGATTCTGGGAGTTGGAGTCCTCCCCCTTTAAAGATGCCAACTGGGGGATTCTGGGAGTTGGAGTCCTCCCCCTTTAAAGATGCCAACTGGGGGATTCTGGGAGTTGGAGTCCCCCCCCCTTTAAAGATGCCAACTGGGGGATTCTGGGAGTTGGAGTCCCCCCCTTTAAAGATGCCAACTGGGGGATTCTGGGAGTTGGAGTCCCCCCCTTTAAAGATGCCAACTGGGGGATTCTGGGAGTTGGAGTCCCCCCCCTTTAAAGATGCCAACTGGGGGATTCTGGGAGTTGGAGTCCTCCCCCTTTAAAGATGCCAACTGGGGGATTCTGGGAGTTGGAGTCCTCCCCCTTTAAAGATGCCAACTGGGGGATTCTGGGAGTTGGAGTCCCCCCCCCTTTAAAGATGCCAACTGGGGGATTCTGGGAGTTGGAGTCCCCCCCTTTAAAGATGCCAACTGGGGGATTCTGGGAGTTGGAGTCCCCCCCTTTAAAGATGCCAACTGGGGGATTCTGGGAGTTGGAGTCCCCCCCTTTAAAGATGCCAACTGGGGGATTCTGGGAGTTGGAGTCCCCCCCCCTTTAAAGATGCCAACTGGAGGATTCTGGGAGTTGGAGTCCCCCCCCTTTAAAGATGCCAACTGGGGGATTCTGGGAGTTGGAGTCCCCCCCCTTTAAAGATGCCAACTGGGGGATCCTGGGAGTTGGAGTCCCCCCCTTTAAAGATGCCAACTGGGGGATTCTGGGAGTTGGAGTCCCCCCCTTTAAAGATGCCAACTGGGGGATTCTGGGAGTTGGAGTCCCCCCCCCTTTAAAGATGCCAACTGGGGGATTCTGGGAGTTGGAGTCCCCCCCTTTAAAGATGCCAACTGGGGGATTCTGAGAGTTGGAGCCCCCCCCTTTAAAGATGCCAACTGGGGGATTCTGGGAGTTGGAGTCCCCCCCCCTTTAAAGATGCCAACTGGGGGATTCTGGGAGTTGGAGTCCCCCCCTTTAAAGATGCCAACTGGGGGATTCTGGGAGTTGGAGTCCCCCCTTTAAAGATGCCAACTGGGGGATTCTGGGAGTTGGAGTCCCCCCCTTTAAAGATGCCAACTGGGGTTTCTGGGAGTTGGAGTCCTCCCCTTTTAAAGATGCCAACTGGGGGATTCTGGGATTTGGAGTCCCCCCTTTAAAGATGCCAACTGCGGGTTTCTGGGAGTTGGAGTCCCCCCCTTTAAAGATGCCAACTGGGGGTTTCTGGGAGTTGGTGTCCCCCCCTTTAAAGATGCCAACTGGGGGATTCTGGGAGTTGGAGTCCCCCCCTTTAAAGATGCCAACTGGGGGTTTCTGGGAGTTGGTGTCCCCCCCCCTTTAAAGATGCCAACTGGGGGATTCTGGGAGTTGGAGTCCCCCCCCTTTAAAGATGCCAACTGGGGGTTTCTGGGAGTTGGAGTCCCCCCCCTTTAAAGATGCCAACTGGGGGTTTCTGGGAGTTGGAGTCCCCCCCTTTAAAGATGCCAACTGGGGATTCTGGGAGTTGGAGTCCTCCCCCTTTAAAGATGCCAACTGGGGGATTCTGGGAGTTGGAGTCCCCCCTTTAAAGATGCCAACTGGGGGATTCTGGGAGTTGGAGTCCCCCCACTTCAAAGATGCCAACTGGGGGATTCTGGGAGTTGGAGTCCCCCCCCCTTCAAAGATGCCAACTGGGGGATTCTGAGAGTTGGAGTCCCCCCCCCCTTTAAAGATGCCAACTGGGGGATTCTGGGAGTTGGAGTCCCCCCCCTTTAAAGATGCCAACTGGGGGATTCTGGGAGTTGGAGTCCCCCCCTTTAAAGATGCCAACTGGGGGATTCTGGGAGTTGGAGTCCCCCCCCTTTAAAGATGCCAACTGGGGGTTTCTGGGAGTTGGAGTCCCTCCCCTTTAAAGATGCCAACTGGGGGTTTCTGGGAGTTGGAGTCCCCCCCCCTTTAAAGATGCCAACTGGGGGATTCTGGGAGTTGGAGTCCCCCCTTTAAAGATGCCAACTGGGGGATTCTGGGAGTTGGAGTCCCCCCCCCTTTAAAGATGCCAACTGGGGGATTCTGAGAGTTGGAGTCCCTCCCCTTTAAAGATGCCAACTGGGGGTTTCTGGGAGTTGGAGTCCCCCCCCTTTAAAGATGCCAACTGGGGGGATTCTGGGAGTTGGAGTCCCCCCCTTTAAAGATGCCAACTGGGGGATTCTGGGAGTTGGAGTCCCCCCCCCTTTAAAGATGCCAACTGGGGGATTCTGGGAGTTGGAGTCCCTCCCCTTTAAAGATGCCAACTGGGGGATTCTGGGAGTTGGAGTCCCCCCCCCTTTAAAGATGCCAACTGGGGGATTCTGAGAGTTGGAGTCCCTCCCCTTTAAAGATGCCAACTGGGGGTTTCTGGGAGTTGGAGTCCCCCCCCTTTAAAGATGCCAACTGGGGGATTCTGGGAGTTGGAGTCCCCCCCTTTAAAGATGCCAACTGGGGGATTCTGGGAGTTGGAGTCCCCCCCCCTTTAAAGATGCCAACTGGGGGATTCTGGGAGTTGGAGTCCCCCCCCTTTAAAGATGCCAACTGGGGGATTCTGAGAGTTGGAGTCCCCCCCCTTCAAAGATGCCAACTGGGGGATTCTGGGAGTTGGAGTCCCCCCCTTTAAAGATGCCAACTGGGGGATTCTGAGAGTTGGAGTCCCCCCCTTTAAAGATGCCAACTGGGGGATTCTGGGAGTTGGAGTCCCTCCCCTTTAAAGATGCCAACTGGGGGATTCTGGGAGTTGGAGTCCCCCCCTTTAAAGATGCCAACTGGGGGATTCTGGGAGTTGGAGTCCCTCCCCTTTAAAGATGCCAACTGGGGGATTCTGGGAGTTGGAGTCCCCCTTTAAAGATGCCAACTGGGGGATTCTGGGAGTTGGAGTCCCTCCCCTTTAAAGATGCCAACTGGGGGATTCTGGGAGTTGGAGTCCCCCCCCTTTAAAGATGCCAACTGGGGGATTCTGGGAGTTGGAGTCCCCCCCTTTAAAGATGCCAACTGGGGGATTCTGGGAGTTGGAGTCCCCCCCTTTAAAGATGCCAACTGGGGGTTTCTGGGAGTTGGAGTCCCCCCCTTTAAAGATGCCAACTGGGGGATTCTGGGAGTTGGAGTCCCCCCCCCCTTTAAAGATGTCAACTGGGGGATTCTGGGAGTTGGAGTCCCCCCCTTTAAAGATGCCAACTGGGGGATTCTGGGAGTTGGAGTCCCCCCCCCTTTAAAGATGCCAACTGGGGGATTCTGGGAGTTGGAGTCCCCCCCTTTAAAGATGCCAACTGGGGGATTCTGGGAGTTGGAGTCCCCCCCTTTAAAGATGCCAACTGGGGGATTCTGGGAGTTGGAGTCCCCCCCCTTTAAAGATGCCAACTGGGGGATTCTGGGAGTTGGAGTCCCCCCCCCTTTAAAGATGCCAACTGGAGGATTCTGGGAGTTGGAGTCCCCCCCCTTTAAAGATGCCAACTGGGGGATTCTGGGAGTTGGAGTCCCCCCCCTTTAAAGATGCCAACTGGGGGATCCTGGGAGTTGGAGTCCCCCCCTTTAAAGATGCCAACTGGGGGATTCTGGGAGTTGGAGTCCCCCCCTTTAAAGATGCCAACTGGGGGATTCTGGGAGTTGGAGTCCCCCCCCCTTTAAAGATGCCAACTGGGGGATTCTGGGAGTTGGAGTCCCCCCCTTTAAAGATGCCAACTGGGGGATTCTGAGAGTTGGAGCCCCCCCCTTTAAAGATGCCAACTGGGGGATTCTGGGAGTTGGAGTCCCCCCCCCTTTAAAGATGCCAACTGGGGGATTCTGGGAGTTGGAGTCCCCCCCTTTAAAGATGCCAACTGGGGGATTCTGGGAGTTGGAGTCCCCCCCTTTAAAGATGCCAACTGGGGGATTCTGGGAGTTGGAGTCCCCCCCTTTAAAGATGCCAACTGGGGGTTTCTGGGAGTTGGAGTCCTCCCCTTTTAAAGATGCCAACTGGGGGATTCTGGGATTTGGAGTCCCCCCCTTTAAAGATGCCAACTGCGGGTTTCTGGGAGTTGGAGTCCCCCCCTTTAAAGATGCCAACTGGGGGTTTCTGGGAGTTGGTGTCCCCCCCCTTTAAAGATGCCAACTGGGGGATTCTGGGAGTTGGAGTCCCCCCCCTTTAAAGATGCCAACTGGGGGTTTCTGGGAGTTGGTGTCCCCCCCCCCTTTAAAGATGCCAACTGGGGGATTCTGGGAGTTGGAGTCCCCCCCCTTTAAAGATGCCAACTGGGGGTTTCTGGGAGTTGGAGTCCCCCCCCTTTAAAGATGCCAACTGGGGGTTTCTGGGAGTTGGAGTCCCCCCCTTTAAAGATGCCAACTGGGGGATTCTGGGAGTTGGAGTCCTCCCCCTTTAAAGATGCCAACTGGGGGATTCTGGGAGTTGGAGTCCCCCCTTTAAAGATGCCAACTGGGGGATTCTGGGAGTTGGAGTCCCCCCACTTCAAAGATGCCAACTGGGGGATTCTGGGAGTTGGAGTCCCCCCCCCTTCAAAGATGCCAACTGGGGGATTCTGAGAGTTGGAGTCCCCCCCCCTTTAAAGATGCCAACTGGGGGATTCTGGGAGTTGGAGTCCCCCCCCTTTAAAGATGCCAACTGGGGGATTCTGGGAGTTGGAGTCCCCCCCCTTTAAAGATGCCAACTGGGGGATTCTGGGAGTTGGAGTCCCCCCCCTTTAAAGATGCCAACTGGGGGTTTCTGGGAGTTGGAGTCCCTCCCCTTTAAAGATGCCAACTGGGGGTTTCTGGGAGTTGGAGTCCCCCCCCCTTTAAAGATGCCAACTGGGGGATTCTGGGAGTTGGAGTCCCCCCCTTTAAAGATGCCAACTGGGGGATTCTGGGAGTTGGAGTCCCCCCCCCTTTAAAGATGCCAACTGGGGGATTCTGAGAGTTGGAGTCCCTCCCCTTTAAAGATGCCAACTGGGGGTTTCTGGGAGTTGGAGTCCCCCCCCTTTAAAGATGCCAACTGGGGGATTCTGGGAGTTGGAGTCCCCCCCTTTAAAGATGCCAACTGGGGGATTCTGGGAGTTGGAGTCCCCCCCCCTTTAAAGATGCCAACTGGGGGATTCTGGGAGTTGGAGTCCCTCCCCTTTAAAGATGCCAACTGGGGGATTCTGGGAGTTGGAGTCCCCCCCCCTTTAAAGATGCCAACTGGGGGATTCTGAGAGTTGGAGTCCCTCCCCTTTAAAGATGCCAACTGGGGGTTTCTGGGAGTTGGAGTCCCCCCCCTTTAAAGATGCCAACTGGGGGATTCTGGGAGTTGGAGTCCCCCCCTTTAAAGATGCCAACTGGGGGATTCTGGGAGTTGGAGTCCCCCCCCCTTTAAAGATGCCAACTGGGGGATTCTGGGAGTTGGAGTCCCCCCCCTTTAAAGATGCCAACTGGGGGATTCTGAGAGTTGGAGTCCCCCCCCTTCAAAGATGCCAACTGGGGGATTCTGGGAGTTGGAGTCCCCCCCTTTAAAGATGCCAACTGGGGGATTCTGAGAGTTGGAGTCCCCCCCTTTAAAGATGCCAACTGGGGGATTCTGGGAGTTGGAGTCCCTCCCCTTTAAAGATGCCAACTGGGGGATTCTGGGAGTTGGAGTCCCTCCCCTTTAAAGATGCCAACTGGGGGATTCTGGGAGTTGGAGTCCCCCCTTTAAAGATGCCAACTGGGGGATTCTGGGAGTTGGAGTCCCTCCCCTTTAAAGATGCCAACTGGGGGATTCTGGGAGTTGGAGTCCCCCCCCTTTAAAGATGCCAACTGGGGGATTCTGGGAGTTGGAGTCCCCCCCTTTAAAGATGCCAACTGGGGGATTCTGGGAGTTGGAGTCCCTCCCCTTTAAAGATGCCAACTGGGGGATTCTGGGAGTTGGAGTCCCCCCTTTAAAGATGCCAACTGGGGGATTCTGGGAGTTGGAGTCCCTCCCCTTTAAAGATGCCAACTGGGGGATTCTGGGAGTTGGAGTCCCCCCCCTTTAAAGATGCCAACTGGGGGATTCTGGGAGTTGGAGTCCCCCCCTTTAAAGATGCCAACTGGGGGATTCTGGGAGTTGGAGTCCCCCCCTTTAAAGATGCCAACTGGGGGTTTCTGGGAGTTGGAGTCCCCCCCTTTAAAGATGCCAACTGGGGGATTCTGGGAGTTGGAGTCCCCCCCCCCTTTAAAGATGTCAACTGGGGGATTCTGGGAGTTGGAGTCCCCCCCTTTAAAGATGCCAACTGGGGGATTCTGGGAGTTGGAGTCCCCCCCCTTTAATGATGCCAACTGGGGGATTCTGGGAGTTGGAGTCCTCCCCTTTAAAGATGCCAACTGGGGGATTCTGGGAGTTGGAGTCCCCCCCTTTAAAGATGCCAACTGGGGTATTCTGGGAGTTGGAGTCCTTCCCCTTTAAAGATGCCAAGTGGGGGATTCTGGGAGTTGGAGTCCTCCCCCTTTAAAGATGCCAACTGGGGGATTCTGGGAGTTGGAGTCCCCCCCTTTAAAGATGCCAAGTGGGGGATTCTGGGAGTTGGAGTCCCCCCCCTTTAAAGATGCCAACTGGGGGATTCTGGGAGTTGGAGTCCTTCCCCTTTAAAGATGCCAACTGGGGGATTCTGGGAGTTGGAGTCCTCCCCCCTTTAAAGACGCCAACTGGGGGATTCTGGGAGTTGGAGTCCTCCCTCCTTTAAAGATGCCAACTGGGGGATTGTGAGAGTTGGAGTCCTCCCCCTTTAAAGATGCCAACTGGGGGATTGTGAGAGTTGGAGTCCTCCCCCTTTAAAGATGCCAACTGGGGGATTCTGGGAGTTGGAGTCCTCCCCCTTTAAAGATGCCAACTGGGGGTTTCTGGGAGTTGGAGTCCTCCCCCTTTAAAGATGCCAACTGGGGGATTGTGAGAGTTGGAGTCCTTCCCCTTTAAAGATGCCAACTGGGGGATTCTGGGAGTTGGAGTCCTCCCCCTTTAAAGATGCCAACTGGGGGTTTCTGGGAGTTGGAGTCCTCCCCCTTTAAAGATGCCAACTGGGGGATTGTGAGAGTTGGAGTCCTCCCCCTTTAAAGATGCCAACTGGGGGATTCTGGGAGTTGGAGTCCTCCCCCTTTAAAGATGCCAACTGGGGGATTCTGGGAGTTGGAGTCCTCCCCCTTTAAAGATGCCAACTGGGGGTTTCTGGGAGTTGGAGTCCCCCCCTTTAAAGATGCCAACTGGGGGATTCTGGGAGTTGGAGTCCCCCCCCCTTTAAAGATGCCAACTGGGGGATTCTGGGAGTTGGAGTCCCCCCCCTTTAAAGATGCCAACTGGGGGATTGTGGGAGTTGGAGTCCCCCCCCCTTTAAAGATGCCAACTGGGGGTTTCTGGGAGTTCGAGTCCTATTCTGGGAGTGGAAGTCCTCCCCTCTTAAATCATGATGTCTGTGGGTTTCTGGGAGTGGAAGTCCTCCCTCTTTCTTTTCAATCTATTTTTTTATTTTTAAACATAAGAATAAAAAAACAATATTAAGAAAAATGATCTCATCCATTACATACCGCATATCGTTTGGTTCCAAGTGTTTTTGCATCCATATTCTCAAATACATTTACAATCACAGATTTTTCATCTAGTATAACTAAATACCTCACTTTGATTGATTTAGAGAATTGGCAGAAATTGTGGTCTCAAAATTACAAAATGACAATGTCTACTGCATATAGAGAAAACTTGTATAAGATGTTTTATAGGTGGCATCTACCCCCGACCAGAATCGCAAGAATGTTTAAGAATAAATCAGAAAAGTGTTGGAAATGTCACCAGATACCTGGCTCATACTACCACATGTGGTGGACTTGCACTGAAGCCAAAAGATACTGGACTAAAATCCACATGTGGTTGGAGAAAATGATACATAAACAAATAGACTTTAAACCAGAGGTCTTTTTATTGGGAATTTTACCAGAAACCTACAACAAAGACTTAAAATATTTGATTGTAAATGTTGTAACAGCAGCCAGAATTGTATTTGCAAAAAACTGGAAAAATGAAACAATACCAAAAGAGGAAGAAATCATTCGAAAAATAATGGACTGTGCCGAAATGAGTAAATTGACATTTGAAATTAGAGAGCAAGAGGATGAACAATTTTATAAGATATGGGACTTGTTTTATCAATGGCTAAGGGAAAAAGAACAAAACTTTGGAAATGAAAAATGATATACTTATGCCTTAATTGGAAAAAGTAAATGATGATATAATTATGCTGTGAAATAATTCAACAATGATATAAGGAAGTACTAATATAAGGTCTGGTGATATAATGTATAAGGTTAAGAATTTATTATAATGATATTTCGCTGCTGATAAGGCAATTCTAGTAGGGGAACAAATGAAAACTGGTATATATAGGCAGCGATGCCTTGTTGAACAATGAAGGAATAAGATCTCTGTTTGAAGGTATGAAATGCAAGGTTAACAATGAATAGAAGTATATTCTCTGGGGGGAAACAATGCTAATGTTAACTGAATATATATGGTAGAAGGAAAATGAGACCTTTAGTTACATTAGAGGAAATATCTGAGATGGTAAACATTATTTGAAGATGTAGAGGTTAAAACAACCGTAATCAAACGACATGCTGCATGTGATGATGGTTTTTTTCTTTTTTTGTTTTTGTTTTTGTTTTTTTTTTGTTTTTTCCCCCCTTCCTTTTTGGACCTTTTTTGTCCTTTTTGGCCTTCCCCCCTCCCCCCACCCTTTTTTTTTTCTTTTCCCCTTCTCTTCTTGAACTTTTTTTTTTTGTCCTTTTTGGCCTCCCCCCCCTTCCCCCACCCTTTTTTTTCCCCCTCTCTTCCTTGTTTTACTTTGTTGTTTTTTGTTTTTTAAACCCTAGCTTATTGTGGTGCTTATTAAATATACAATAGAGAGATACGGGATGTATAAACTTAGTAGGGATGCACCTGTGATTAGACGACATATTGTATGTGAAGATGGGTTTTCCCTCCCCCCCCCCATTTTTTTCTCTCCATCCTCTCCCTTTCCCATTGTTGTCTATGTAATAAAAAAATAAAAATAATTTATAAAAAAAAACAAACTAAATACCTCACTTTCATTGTACAATGTATATTCAATTACAAGCATACTGCCTGGGGGATTCTGGGAGTTGCAGTCTTCCCCTCTTAAAGCATGACAACTGGGGGACTCTTGGAGTTGAGGTGCTACACTGATGGGCTGGCTTCTAAATCAAGGCCATGGGGCACCCTTGAAAGTAAACCAGGAAGACTGTAATGGTGGGAGCTGCCTCCCAAGGACAAAGGATGCTTATCGACAGGAAAAAATGCCTGTGGAAAAAGCTGGCAGCAATTATGGTTAGTTAGAAAGCTGATAAAAGGTAACAAGGAATTAGGCAATTTGCAGAGCTCAGCCAAAAGTTAGGAATAGAGATGGCCAGAAGCAAAGGAATTGTCTATTAGAGAACTCCTGGGGCTTTCATTAGCCAATGGCTTAGGAATGGGACAGCTAGAGAACAATAGAACCAATTGTAGAATTATTACTATAATGTTTATTAGATGATCTTTCTTATTATTTCACCTCCTCCTTTAGTGAAAATGTATAAAGCTTTCTTAATCCTTTGTTCTTGGCCTTTTAACCAGGAACCCTTTTTCCTTGGAGGACCCCAATAAAAAGCCATCAGAAAACCTGCCCCTCCTGTCTGGTGCCCATCATTGGCTTCAGCACCAGGCTCAGACCCCTGAACTGGGAACCACAACCCTCTTAAACATGGACACTGGGGGAGAAGGGGAGGAGGGAGGAGGAGAGAGGAAAGAGAGGGGAAGAAGAGGAATAAAGGAGGAAAGAAGAAGGGAGGTTGAGAAGATGGAAGGAGTAAGGTTGTTGCAAAACAATATGGAGCGGCAAGAAAGTCATCATAATGGTAATATATATGTGTGTGTAGAAATGAATATGGAGACTAATGATGAACAGACAAATGTGAAACAGCAATTATAAAAATGTATATCTATGAATGAATTTCAAAGGGAAAAATAATAAACTTTTTTTTTAAAGGATGCTGACTGGGGGATTCTGGGAGTTGAAGTCCTCCCCGTTCTTAAAGTATTTCAGCTATTGGGGTTCTGGGAGTTGTAGTCCATACCCCTTAAAGCATGCTGACTAGGGGATTCTGGGATCGAAGTCCTTCCCTCTTAAAGCACAGCTGACTTGGGGGTCCTGGGAGTGGAAGTCCTCCCCTCTTAAACCATAGCTGACTGGGGGATTCTGGGATCGATGTCCTCCCCTCTTAAAGCATCCTGGATGGGGGATTCTGGGAGTGGAAGTCCTCCCCTCTTAAAGCATGATGAGTGTGGGATTCTGGGAGTGGAAGTCCTCCCCTCTTAAAGCATGCTGGATGAGGGATTCTGGGAGTGGAAGTCCTCCCCTCTTAAAGCTGTCAAGATTGTTAGGTGAAACATGTCCAATCCTACGACCTTTCTTGCCAGGGTCGTTAAGCGAATCACCACCATTGTTAAGTAAATCAAGACAACGCAGCTTCCCCCATTCCTTGTCGGAAAGCCGCAGTGAAAACAGAGGGACTTCATCCCAAACGAATCCCGCATTTTCCGGTCCCAAGCAACACACAAACACACAGACACACAAAGACACACAAAGGCCAACTCCATTCTCCGAGAAAAATGACACAAACCGGAATCGAATCGAGCAGAGGAACAGAGCAGTCTTGTAAAATTCAGAACGCTTGGCTTGCAGAGAGATTTATTTTTCTTCTTTTTTTTTAGAATGATTCCTTTTTCTAATTCCACCCCCCCCCTTCCCCTTGTTCCTTTATCCCTGTCGCCAGCTCTCTGCGCAGGCCCAAAGGAAGGACACTGATGAATCTCGGAATTCGCACTCGGCTCGGCTTCTTGAATTTTCACAGCGGGGGTGGGGTGGGGTGGGGAGGCTCAGAAGACAGAGAGATTTTATAAAAGGCGGGGGGAGAACCCAGAAATCATGGGTGCTCCATCATTGGAGGGTTTTAAAAAGAGATTGGGCAGCTGTTTCTCCGGGAAGATATAAGATCTCCTGATCAAGTAGGTGGGGTTGGACTAGATGACCTCCCGAGATCCCTTCCAACTGTTTTATTCTGTTAGTCTGAAAAGAGAATTGGGCTGCAAAACTTCCAAGGTCCCTTAAACTCTGTGATTCTGTTAAAGAAAGTCTCCTGCTGGAGCAGGGTATTTGACTAGATGACCTTCAAGATCCCTTCCTACTCTGTTACTCTGAGCAGGGGGTTTGACTAGATGACCTTAGGGCTCCCCTCCCACTCTGTATTTCTTTAAGGGTCTCCTGCTTGGGCAAGGCATAGGAGTAGATGACCTTTAAGGTGCCCTCCAGTTCTAATTCTGTTACAAGGGACTCCTGCTTAAGCAGGGGGTTGGACTAGATGACCTCCAAGGTACCTTCCAGTTCGGTAATTTTAACACACAGATTATGCACCCCAGTGCTCCATTGTCAGCAAGAGGACAAAAGAATCACAGACTGAAAAAAAAAATGCAGCCAGTCCTTGCCTTTTACGACCACAACTGACCCCCAAATTTCTGTCATTAAGCGAGACATTGGTTAAGTGAGCTTGGCCCCATTTTACGACCTATCCCGCTGCTGTCGTTACGCAAATCACGGACGCCCTTAAGCTAGTCACCCGGTTGTTAAATGAATCGGCTTTCTGCTTTTGTCAGAAGGTCGCAAATGGGGGGATTGAATGACCTTGGGACGCTGCCACCGTCGTAAACATGAGTCGGTGGCCATGTTCGTGGGGAAGGTTCGGCATTTTCCGACACCGTCATAACTCCAAATGGCCAGGAAGCGAAAAGCTGTGGGTGTAATTTGCTACGTCCAAGTCCCATTTTGCGGGGGAAGGGGAGGGCTGTCATCACTTTCAGAACAGTCGTTAAACGAAACCTTGTAAGTCAAGGACTGACACTTGGCAGCTTTGAACACACACACACACATCCCCAGCAAAGGACAGAGAGACGGAGCCCAGGTGCAGCAGGAGTGAATATACCGTTTATTGAGCAAGAGAGCATCCTTGGTGTAGAAGAATCGGGGAGTAAAGTCTTTGCAAGTTCCTAACAGCTGTATCAGCTAAGGGCATCTATACAGAAGTGAGGGGAGTGGGGGGGAAACTGAGGCAGGGGGTGGGTGGCCTGGGCTGGGCATCACCCCACTGGTCACTACATGGTCAGCTCCTGGAAGACAGAAGGGGAAGAAGAGAAGCGTCAGGTCTCGCAGGCGTCTCACGACCCAACTAGGTAACATAATCAGTGCTAGAAGGGAATATATATATTTAGTGTCACAACCCCTGGTATGCCCAAATATGGGAGGAGGCATACTGCTTCTTTTTCTCTGTCTATCGGCTCATCCCAAGAGACCATCCAGACAGAAAGCCAATATTTTTACTGTTGCCTTTGTTACATTTGTGTTGCATTTGAGCTGATAAATAAATGAAGGGAGACTAGTACAGATCTATTTCAAGCTTCAAATCCCAGTAAAGGTATGGCTAGCTGATGAGAGCTAAATAGCTTGAAATAGATCTATACTATGTTTTCGTAGATTTTCACGGGGGTAGGTGTGCTGGTCTTGTTGTATTCGAGTCTTTTCCTGTGTAAGATTGAGATTGTCTTGGCAACGTTTCAGCGAGGTCTCACTCGCCATCTTCAGGCTGGTGTTTTGGGCTTAAAGCGTGATCGGAGCTGCCGTCTTTCTATAAATCTTGGTGGGGGTGTGTGGAGTGCTGCCTTTGTTTCAGTAAGTGGATTGATTGGCTGTGTGGCTGTATCATGATTGGTAGATTGGTACTGGCTGTGTGTCCGTTGTTGTTTCGTGTTGTAACGGCCTGAGTGGTGGATGGGGCTCATTTGTTTACCAGGGCTGGTTTCCAGATGTCTGGTAGGTGGGAGGTATCGTCATGTTTATTCATGTTGTGGGGGTGTTTCTCTATTTTGATAGCTTCCATAACTATTTTCTATGTGTTTATATATATATAAATATTATATCATATATAAACCCAACCCAGCTCTCTTCTAGCACTGATGACGTTACCTAGTTGAGTCAAGAAATGTCTGCAAGGAAATCAGCAAGCTCAGCAATTACAGCCTTCCTCTTCTACCTCCTCTTCCACCTCCTCCTCCTCCCAAACTCCGTTCTCTTCTAACACTGATGCTATTCCTTAGTTGGGTTATAAGACATCTGAGAAAAACCACCCAGCTCAGAGAGCCCTAAGGAACCCCCACTCCTCCTCCTCCCCCCCCCCACTAACCCCGCCCCCTTGTAGCATTGATTCTGTTCCCTAGTTATATATTATATAATATATTAATAATAACGTAATGTTAATATAATGCAATGCAATGCAATGCAATTCAATACAATACAATACAATGCAATACACCTTCCGGGAATCCAGACTACGTTCCACTACAGCAGAGGAGGGATGGCTGCCCTCAAACACTTACCATGATAGCGTTCACGATATCGTTGTTGTTGTGCCGAAGAGCTCGGATGGCTTTGGGGCGGGAGACGTTGGCCTGAGCCATGACCAATTCGATATCTCTCACCTCCAGACCCGTTTCGTCCACCTGGGAAGGGAGGGAGAAAGGGAGGGAGGGAATACATGAAAAAATGCAGGCAGGAAAGAAAGAAAGAAAGAAAGAAAGAAAGAAAGAAAGAAAGAAAGAAAGAAAGAAAGAAAGAAAGAAGGAAGGAAGGAAGGAAGGAAGGAGGAAGGAAGGAAGGAAGAAAAAGGAGAAAAAATAAAAGATATGCAGAAAGAAAGAAGGAAGCAAGCAAGGTAAAAGGAGAAAGAAAAAGAAAGAAAAAGAAAAAAGGAAGAGGGGAAAGAGGATGAAGAAGAAAAGAGCAAGAGAAAAAGAGAAATAAAAGAGGGAGGGAGGAAGATGTGAGAGAGAGGGGAGTGAGGGAGGAAGGATGAAAGGATGGAAAATGAAGAGAGAAAGAGAGAAAGAAAGAGGAAGAAAGGAAAGAAAGAAGGAAGGAAGGATCAAGGGAGGAAAGAAAGAAAAGAGCAAGAAGAAAGAAGAAGAGGAGGAAGGAAGCAAGGAAGCAAGAAAACAAATTAAAGAAAGAAAACAAAAAAAGAGGATGAGAAAGGCGGAAGAAAAAGAAAGGAAAAAGTAAAAGAATGAAAAAGATGAGGTAGTGAAGGAGGAGAAGAAGGAAGGAAGGAGGTGAAGGAAGAGAAGAAGGAGAAAAGGAGAAGGAAAAGGAGGAGGAGGAATTATTATTGTTATTATTGTGTGGTTAATCTTTGGTGAGATTCACAGCCTTTGGGGCTGGTTGGTAGCTCAACAGCTCGAGTCCTAACCAAGAACCTAGGAACTGTTAAGGTAACGTCAGAGGATATAAGCTGTTCCAAGTAGGGTGGTTTTTTGTAGAATCAAATTATTATTATTATCACAACAACAGAATTGTATCACAGTGGCCAGTTGTTTCGCCGGATTTGGGATTGGTTACTAGTCGGGCCCCACCCAGGGGCCTAGGACGTTGACACGTATTTTCGTAATATGCGTGCAGATCCAAGCAGTGCGGCTTTTTGCATTTGACTGATGGTGATTTTGTCAATTTTTAACTGTTTTAAATGTGATTCCAGTGCTTTTGGAATAGCACCCAGGGCGCCAATTACCACTGGAATTACCACTGCTGGTTTGTGCCATTGTCGTTGAATTTCGATTTTTAAGTCCTGCTATTTTGCGATTTTTTCACATTCCTTCTCATCGACTCTGCTATCACCTGGTATTGCGACGTCTATGATTGTGACCTTATTTTTCTCAACCAGTGTGATGTCTGGTGTATTATGCGCCAGTATTTTGTCCGTTTGTATACGGAAATCCCACAAGATCTTGACCACCTGATTTTCTGTGACTTTTTCAGGCTGATGTTCCCACCAGTTTGTTGCTGTTTCAATATTATAATTTTTGCACAAATTCCAATGGATCATTTGTGCTACTGAATTGTGCCGCAATTTATAATCAGCCTGCGCGATTTTTTTTACAGTAGCTGAGTATGTGATCAACAGTTCCATTATCATCATCATCATCATCATCATCAACAACAAGAACAACAACGGGTTAATAGCCTGGCTACCGAGAAGTCTACTCCCCTTGGACATCATGAAGGCTGTCGTTCCTCTTGGCCTTCCCTCTTTTCTATCCCCACCTCCAGCTCAAGTCTGGAGAAGGTTGACATCTGGGTCTCCTTACCTCCTCCTCTTCCTCACTCTCCTCCTTGATGGTGAGGGCTGGAGCTGCTTCAGTGATCAAGGGCGAGTGCTCCACAGGAACTTTGAACTTCTCCGCCGCCGCTTTGTGGACCTGTTGAGAGAGGTCTTCGATCTGCAGAAGAAAGGAAGAGAGGGCCTTCAGATCTTCCTCCATTCTGGAGGAGAAAGAGACCTGGCTTTGGCCCATTTCCAGAAGAAGACACCCAAGAAGACGTTCTCCAATGAGTCCCAGATGGTTGGCCTAGAAGACCCTTCCACGTTCTACCAAGAGCCCAGGTCCTTCAACCAGGAATTTGAGAGGACCACTTCCCTAAATCTACATTTCCAATCTGATTTCTCCAACTTGGATGCTCCTGAGATGAGGAGAAGAAGACAATCTCTTGGTCTCTCCAGTTAAGAAAGACGGACTCCCATCTATCACAACGCAGGAAGTCCTCAACGTACAACCATTCATTTAATGACCAAAGGTAGAACAGCGATGAAAAAGTGACATTTGACCACGTTTTTCCACTCTTATGACCATCGCGGCATTCCCATGATCCAAAGTCGGACAAATTGGCAACTGAGTCACATTTATGACGGTCACTGTGATTCCCCATTTGGCCACCTTTTGGACCAGCAGGGTCAATGGGGAATTCAGATTCACTTAACAACCATCATGACTCTCTTAACAACTGCGGTGATTGGCAAAACGTCTGAGGCAACAGTTGTCTCACTTCCTAGTGGAAGTTTTGGCCTCAATGGTGGGCGTAAGTTGAGGACTACTGGTGTTAAAAATAAGAATGTCCCTCCAGTCAATCAGCCTCTCTCTCTCTCTCTCTCTCTCTCTCTCCCTCCCTCCCCTTCCATCCTCCTTTTCACCTTTCCCCTATCTCTCCTTCCTTCCTCCCTCCCTCCTCCACTTCCCTTCTTCTTTCTTTTGCTCTTCTTCCCTTTTTCCTTCCCTCCTTCTCCCCTATCTCCCTTCTACCATTTCTTGTTCCTTCTTCCCTTTCTCCTTCTTTCCCTCCCCCCTCCCTCTTCAGTCAACAACAGCCTCCCCTCTCGGTCCTCTTCACAGCTCACCTTGGCTTCTCCAAAGACAATGTAGATGTCGGAAGCTGGACTTTTGAAGACATCCGGCTTGGTGATGACAAATAAGATATTCTTAGATTTCCGGATAGTTATCCTGGTCACGCCGTGGATCTGCCGCAGACCGAGCTTGGACATGGCCTGTGGGCAAAGAAGAAGACCACACACAGCCTCTCGACACCATGTTGAAGGTCTTGCAACCACAGCACCAACAGAGGAACTCAAGAACACCCTCAAAAGCCATGGAAGAAAGCTAAGGAGGCCTCTTGTAGGTCAACCAAAGAGCTGGTTGAAGAACAAGGAGAAGGAAGGATCTTGTCCCACCCAATGCTACAGCTGAGGTCCTGTAGACCAACCCCTCTGTGGCACCTGGAAATACCTTGGCTGATGCCTACTACACCGAGTAGAAGACTTTCACCTTGCCAACCCTTTGAGGTAGAGCAGATCAGGAATCTAAGAAACTCTAGATAAACACTCTTAGTGAAGACGATGAGTTCCTTAGGCACGAAAACCAGCTGGGTGACTCTGAGCCCATCCCGAGGAGATGGTGAGTTCTAGTTCCATGTTAAGCAAGAAAGACAGCTGGGTGACTTTGGGCCAGTCCCTCTCTGACAGCCCAACCTACCTTGCAGGATTGTTGTTTTGGAGAAAATAGGAGGAGGAAGGTGTGATGGATATGTTCACTGCGTTGAGTGACTTGTGAGAAAGGAAGGAAGGAGGGAGGGAGGGAAAGAGGGAGGAAGGAGAGAGAGGTAGGATATGGATGTGGAAGGGAGAAAGGAAGGAAGGGAGGAAGAGGAGGAGGAGGAGGAGAGAGGGAGGATATGGATGAAGAAGGAAGAAAGGAAAAAAGAAGAAAAGAGGGAGGGAAGAGGGAATTACCTTTCGAGCTTTCTTCTCACTCCGGCTTTGTTTGGCCTTGCTAATGGACTCCTCTCCAGTCCCCAGGGAATGCGTCAGCTGGTTCTGCAAAAAAACAAATCCATTTACTCATCCCTTACTCCTAAGTGGATCGCTTTGGGTGAAAGAGCGTTTTCATGCTCTCCCCTCAATGACCCATCACTTTCTCTTTACCTTCCCAGAAAGGCACTTAGCTGGTCTCGATTAAGCGTCTGAGATTGTTTTTGAAAAGGTCTTTTATTTATTTATTTTATTGTGCATCTTCCCATCAATCCTCCCATCTTTGCAATTGTGGGTCACAAAAGCCACAATTTTTCAGAGAGTTGTGGCCTTCGCCCTAGGCGTTTGGTGCCAAGCAACACCAACTCTGTCTATATCCAGTGAGAGAATTTGAGAAAATAGTCCGATCGCCTCAACGTTTAAAAACAAAACAGGGATAGCAAAATTCGAACCCAGAACATTTGGACCAGGTCCACATATCACATCTTGTCCTCCATTCCATCTAGAATCTGGCAATTTCATTTTTATTTATCAATGGAATAGATGCAATTTCAGGTGTCTTGAGAACACAGCCATTAAAACGATTGATAGCACTCAGGTGGGCAACGGGGAGTCCTAGTTTTGGCTTAGGAGCAAAGTGGAATAGGTGACTTGGGCCAATCACCAGGAGGCGGGGAGTTCCAGTTCCACCTTAGGAAGGAAAGCCAGCTGGATCTTTCAGGGACTTTGCAGTATCCCTGAGATCAGCAGGAAGTGCCCTTCTCAATCACCATCTCTGCGGGATGGTTAGGTCCGAATGGACCATCCAGCAGCAGAAATATCGACTGCGATCTCGAAGCACCAGGATCGCACGTCGTGCCGTCACAACCGTCAGCCCCTTTGGCTCAAAAACAATTATGGTTGAGCTATAATAATCGCAATATACATGAATATAGGTGAATTTAAAATACGCGATTTGATATGAAAAGTAGGTGATGACTATGGAAGAGATGCATGGAAATACTGACAACTATTTTCTACAATTTGTAATGGAAGATTTTTTTTAATGTCTTTGTTCAAAATAAATAAAAATTGCTTTAAAAAAAGAAAGAAAGCTGGACGATTTTAGGCCAATCGCTGGGAGACACCTGAGTTCCACTTCAGATGTGAAGGCTGGTTGGAGGGACTTGTTGGCTATTCACCAAAAGTCTGGGAGTTCTAGTCCTGGTTAGGCAGGAAAGACAGCTGGGTGACTTCTAGCCTCCCTCTCTCAGCCCGGCCCACCTCAAGTGCGAATGACTAGGGAATTCTGGGAATTGAAGTCATCGTCCCCGTCCCCCCCCCATTTTGTCTGTGAGGGCCACACCTGCGCCACGTGAGCTGTCCGTGGTACTGGGAGGTTTGGCTCTTCCAATTCCGGTAGCGATCCTTCGTTGCTTTCGAATCATTGGAAGATCCTGCAAAAAGATATTTTAGGGCAGGCATCCTCAAACTACGGCCCGCGGGCCGGATACGCCATCCCCCTCCCCGCCCCATGCAAAGTATCCAGCCCGTGGAGTGGTGGGATGAAAAGCAGCTGCCAGTTTATAAAGAAGTGCTTTAAAAGTCTTTAGAAGTCATTAAAAGTCTTTAATTTAATTTAGGGTATTCAATAATCCGAGGTGTCCTTTACTGAGGCTCGGTCCTCAATTTACGATGGCAATTGAGCCCCACATCACTGTTGTTAAGTGAGACATGTGAGCTTTGCCCCCCATCTTATTGTTCTTATGAGAGTCGCACAGTCATAGAATCTTCAGTTTGGAAGGGGCCTTGGAGGCCTTCTAGTCCATCCCGTTAGACATTTCTGAAGAACCCGCCAAAGTTCATAGTATTCTAGAGCTGGAAGGGGAAGCTGGACGTCTTTCCAGTCCAACCCCCTGCACACATGTCACGGCCATCCAGCCCACGGAGCTTCGTTCCACCAGCCACAGAGGCGCCCACGCTTAGCAAAACATCCGTTGGGCCAACTCCACCCAACTTCTTCCTACCTTTGTGGTTCAGGTCATGGCCCCTCTTCCCCACCAATGTCGTCTTCCTCGTCCAAGAGCATCATACCCGCCTCGCGCAGCGTCTCCAGCTCCTCTCCTCACTTGAGCTCGACTCTGGAGGGAAGGAGACCCGAGAACCTCGCTTTTCCGGAGCTAATCCCAAATACTTAACGCGGGAGTCTCGGTTGCCGGGCAACTGGTTCCTCCCTCGGGCATCTTGGCCACCGGGAAGTTGGTGGAGCTGGCCGGGACCTGAAGAACTGGCACTCTGGAGAGCTGGAAGGAGAGGAAGATCAGAGGCGGGACTTCGGACCCTTCCCTTTTCCCATTGGCCGGCATTTCTTGGGTGGGTTGACGCACCGCAACCATGGTTTCCTTGAAATTTCATTGACAGGCCGTCTTACTGTACGTTTGGTGTCCACGGGTGCTCTCTGAGCTTGGTGGTTTTCTCGCAGATGCTTCAGGACCTGACTAGGTGATATTATCAGTGCTGGAAGAAACTGTACATGTACAGAGAACCATAGTTCCTTCTAGCACTGATGGTGTTCCCCAGTTGGGTGATGAAATGTCCTGCAAGTAAATCGCCAAGCTGAAATAGCACCGAGGACCCACCAGTCCTCCTCTTCCCTACTCTGCAACACCCCTCGCTCTAGCACTGAAAACAATTCCTAGTTGGGTCACGAAATGTCTGCGAGAAAGCCACCAAGCTCAGAGAGCAGCAAGGACCTCCCCCCAGTCCTTCCTCTTCCTCCCCCTTTGTTAAGCCATTGTTACCATCGTTAAGGGATTTCTGCAGTCGTTAAGCCACCTACTGCGGTAGTTAAGCAAACACAGCGGTCGTTAAGTGGACCCACTGGTTGATATGAGGCGGGTGTGACTGAAAACATCAATTTTCAGCAAGAACATTGTAAATTAGGGTTTAGTGGCCAAACGGTCATAAAAGCAGACCAGCTAATGACTGTCAAAATGGGGTCACGTGACCACAGAGACACCAGGTCCCATTGCAACTTTGAATGGCCACTATGCGAGCGGTTGTACTTCGAGGACTCCCTGTACAACTTTGATGTACAGAGATCTAACATTTGTCCCCAATGTTACAGCTAGTCCTTGATTTACGACCATAATCACGTCTGCTACCATTGCTTGGCAGTTGTTACGTGAGTTTGGTCCCATTTTACAACCTTCCCTGCCACTCTTGTTAAGCAAACCATTGCAGTTGTTCAGTGAGTAACACGGTCGTTAAGTGAATCCGATTTCTGCATTGTCGGGAAGGTTGCGAAAGGGGACTGTGTGAGCTGTGGGATGCTTAAACCGCCATAAATATGAGGCAATTTCGATCCCGTGAATTGGTCCCAAAGTCCCTTTATTCGGTCTTAACTTCGGTCACTAAACAAATGGTCATAAGTCAAGAACTATCCATTATTTTTTGTGGGGGGGAGATCTTACCTTCCACTGGAGGTTTGCGGGTGTCCTGCAGGAGACTCTCCTTGAGAAGGGTGTGTTCCACACAAGGACCAGCGGTCGAAGGAGCAAGTCGCGAGGTAGCTGATGGTCCTTGAACGGGACCCTCGGAAGGAGGTGAAGGTAGAATCAAGGATGAAACAGGAGGCACTTCTGGGAACTGAGATCTCAGGGCGGGAGGCAGGGTGACCGGAGCCTCCTCCGGGGCAGGGGATGATGGTCGTTGTGAGGGGCAAGTCTCTTGTGATGACGTTCCGATGGAACGGGAAGCCAGAGGAATGGGGGAGTCCAGAGACGAGAAGGCATCTTCTGAAGAAGAGTGTCCTGTGCTTTCGGTGAGAAGATTCTCCATCCTCGGAGGGCTCGTCTCCATCTCCGTGTCCTCCAATTCCATCACTTCCAACACTTCTTCCATGGTCTTCTCGTTGGCCGTCCTATTGGCTTCTCGTCTTGGAAGATCTTCTGGAGGACTCTGAAGTGGGCTTCCATCCATGACTTCAGCCTCATCTTCCCCGGGGGCAGAGATGACGTCTTCCACACCAAGTTGGGTGGCTTCGTTTGGTGCAGAACCTTGAGTTGAGGGTCTTCCACCTCGATCTCTCAGATACGGGAAAGACTTTTCCGTCCCACCCTCCTCCACCATCTCTTCTTGGCCTTCAGCTTTGGCTTCCTTGGAAGACTGCCAGGGAGCTTTGTTGGCGATCAGCAGTCTCCTCCCCAAGGGTCCTTGGGGCTTCAAGTTCTTCAGAATATTTTGGTTCTACTACTTCTTCTACGTGCTCTCCACTGAGGTTCTCTAAGACGTTCTCCTTCAGGCAACCAAGAAGACTCTGGGCTTCTGCTACCAGGAGACTACTGATGAGATGCGCAGCCTCCACTCGTCGGTCCTCCAGGTTTCCAAAAGAGCCTTTCAGCATATTGGTGACCTCTTGTTGGTCTTCAAGAACCCTTGGAGATACCGTAGCTCCATCATCATCATGTTGAAACAAGGCACCAGATGGCTCGAGCTGGCTAGGGATGGTTGGCAAGCTCTCTGGGGTGGAAGTTTCTAGATAGGCCATGCTCACATCCTCGACAATGCTTCCCAAATCTTCCCCGCTCTCCACCTGCTCCATCTCTACATGTCTACTGGAAAGGCTGTCCTGATCTTTGGGAAGATCGCCCAAATAGATCTCGTTTCAGAAGCTAAGAAGATCTGTTGAGGAGTCCTAAGCTCAGGAGACACATCTCTTTGCTTCAAAGCAGGTGAAGTGGTCAAAGGCGTGTGGGCAAGAACACTATAATGCAGACACACCTCCGTGCTCTGCTGCAGAGGTACCTCATCTGGGGAACAATTTGGTGGAACATCCAAGCATTCTGACTCAATGTTCTCCACCATCAGATGCTCCAACTCTGCAGTCAATGCCTCCAGGCTTGGTGGAGAGTGACTCACCTCCACAACCATGTTTTCGCTAATCCATGTTTGATCAGGGCTCGCAAACTCTTCTCTTCCAGAATCTGGAGATGGAGGTAAGATCATGGTTTCATTGGAGACATCCTCGGGGCAGGCCACAAAGCTGCACTCCAGATAAGAGTAAGATGCGGAGTCCTCCAACGTGTCTGGAGACAGCAGGGTGGTGTCCACCTCTTTTTCCTTTTGCAAAGGGTGCCCAGTTTCCAAAATAGGAAGGAGACCCTGGAGGAGAGCTTCAGCAAAAGTCTTCTTCCGGACCTCTGGGTGTTCCTCACGTAGAGCATCACCAGTCATACTGGAGAGCATTTGGTCTATGTTTTCTGCTGGAAGAATGCCTGGGACAACCTCAACCATCCCAGCCTTGGTGTCCAAAAGGTGGACATCACCCACATCACGTGGAGACTCGACAGAGTCACCATTCTCCGTCGTTTTGCGCTTCAGATCCTTGTGGAAGAACCCCAGCATCTTGGGGTGCCACTGGGGGATCCAATGTCAGCATGTCCTCCATTTGCCGGTGTTCAGAGGACCCATTTCTATCTTCTGAGTCCACTTCCTCCGTCGTTTCACGAATCTCTTCTTGGTGACACGTGATTTCATCAGAGGTTGCAAAGATCTCCCGAGCTTCGGTTAGGTCAATGTTGTCCAAGCTGCCCTCAGCTCCTTTGCTCTGTAGCAGGTCCATGTGGCTGTCCTTTGGGCCGCGCTGCAGGGACGCTAAATTGTGAGCATCTCCTTGTCGTGTGACTTCGGAGCCTAACTGGACCTCCATCTGGAGAGCTACTGGTGAGATTTCAGCAGTGACGTCTGCTTGGCTGCCTTCTCCGCTTTCCAGATCTGATGCATCTTCTTCGGATGGAGTTCCCCAACTCTGGTCAGCATTGCCCTCCTCCAATAACCGTCGCTGCCTGGGCTCCTCTACCACTTCTGTCACATTTGGTGGATTGTCATCTGCTTCAGCAAGCTCTTCCCGGGAGAGATGCAATGGTTCCTCAGCCTTATCTTCCTCTGGCGTTTCCTCAGCACGGCGGCCCGTTTCTATGTGGGTTGCCGTAAGATAACCCTCATCATCCCGAGTCTCTCTTCCATTGAGAGCTTCAGTTTCGCCCGTCTCCAAGCACAGTTCGGAAAGATTAGGAGTCGTGGTGTCATCTATCACTGCGTCGTCATTGGAAGAGTGTCCGGAGTAGTCCCTCTATTTCTGGATCGATTGAGCTGTTCTGCGTTCCACATAAACTCCAGTTCTGCAATTCGACGGCTTCCTCCCCATCTGGGTGGCACAGGGGAGATTCTTGGGGCAACGGTGCCGAGGCATCGAGAAGGACTCCGTTGTCTTCTGTAAGGATGTTCTCTGGGGTGTGGCTCAGCACCAGGAGAGAATGAGAGTCAGGTTTTGCCTGAGAAAACGCCATCATCGCACGGTCCTCGTTGTTGTTGATCTGGTCAAGAGACGACGCTTCCTCCAATTCGTCTTCTGACTCCAGACAGACAACGAGACTGTCCTGGGTTGTCTCAGTATCTGTTTGGGCCACTTCAGGTTGTTCTAAAAGAGCCTCCTTCGATTCAAGGAGCGACGCAAAGGGCCTCTCCTTCTCGGAAGAGGTCCCCAACAGCTCACCGTCACCCAGCTCCAGTTCGGCGGAGCTTCCGCTGGTGGCACCATCTTGGTCGAGGAGCTCCATCAGCCGTTTCTCAGATTCTTCAAGCCGCGCACCCATGTCCAAGCTAGAAGAGTCATTGTTGTCCACGGCTTCCAGATCTTCCAACTCAATTGGGCAGGATATGGGGTTCCATCCCAGGGGGATGACTGACCCTGCGCAAACCTGGGTCATCCATTCCTCGGCTAAGGGACCGACTGATGGAGATTCCTCCACAGTGTCGCTCAACGGAGGCTGGTTGTCTGATTCATCATCGGTATCAAAGCAAGCAATCAGACACTCCCCACACTCAGAGAGCCCCGATTCCAGGTCAGTTGGTTGGACATCTGAGTGAGGCAGATGTGTTGGAGAGACATCGGAGAGGACCATTTCCTTGAGGGAATCTTCTTCTTTGTCGTCCTGAGTTGGGGGAGTCAAATCTTCAGAATCCGCCACAGAGTCCTCATCTCCTGACCCCAGATGAGAAATGCTCTTTGCGGAGACACCACCTGGGCTCTCTGGTCTAGTTTGCAGCCGGGACACAACCGTTGTATCAAAGGATCTTGGAGGTTTCATTATGTCATCCTCAATCAATTTTTCCTCTTTTGGCGTACCCTTTTCCTCGGTCTCTCCCCTCGTCTGTTCTTCCCCTGTTCCATGAACGGTGTCTTCATCCGTGTTGTACGCATCTGAGGATATGTCCATCTCGCTCTCACTTTCCACGTGCAGCAGCGCTCTCTCTGTGTCTTCCTTGGACTCTACAACTATGTCGGCGACCACAGCATACTGCTCCACGCCATCCTTGCCATCATTGGAAGCTGAGTCTGAGGACTGGGAGGTGTCGTCCGGGTAAGCAAAGGACTCGTCCACACCTTCGTCAATGGATGTTTCCGAGAGAGAGTGCAGGAAGGAGTTGGAGGCACTGTCGTCATCATCCTCCACATCGTAGAGAGCATCGTTCCCCGCCGCTTCTCCTTGTGGGAACAGCACAATCTCCATGGATTCCGCCTCAAAAAGGAGGCTACCCCGGAAGGGTAGAAGCAGAGCTGGTATCATCTGATCACTCTCAATGGTCTTCACGACGTCCTCTGGAAAGGACATAGGTGGCTGGCTTTGAACGCCACCATGTTCACCCACCTCGGTGGGGACCGCTTCAAACACACCCTGAAGCTCAGAACGAGGCTCAGACACGGAAGTAAAGGGACGAGAAAAAGGGCAGGCTTCCAACCCTCTTTTCGTGAAACCTCCAATTTCTGTGTCGTATGAAGGCAACAAGCGCGCCTGCTCCTCCAAAGGCGTGAAGCTGAAGTCGGCACCAACCTCGCACTCATCATCATCAGGGGGCCAGGAGGGAGAAGTGCGGTCAGCCTCTTGCGGGAGAAGCTTCAAGGGAATCGTTTCGCAGCCCCAGCCTTCCTCTGAAGGAATCCGCTCCTCTTCCTCCCCTACGCTGCATTCCTCCGCAGGGTACGACGATGGAAAGGTGTTGTAGGACAGCCGCGGGAAAGCTCCAAACGTGGGGCAAGTCACCCTGGAAAGTTTTGGTTCCCCTTCTGGAAAGTCTAACTCGGACAAAGCCTCCTCATCTGCCGTTGGGGCTTCCAGGGCTTCTGATTCGGCTAAGAGGTTTGGCGAGCAGGATGGCGATGTGCTAGCGGTGCCTGTCGAAGTCCAGCTGCCTCCCTCGGCGGTGATGTAGGAGCCCGAGGGCGAGGTGGGTGGAGAGCAGAGGCCGTCGCTGTCTACCTCGTTCTGCTCCTCGCTCAGGCCGTCTTTTGAGAACGGGGGCTGCCTGAGAGTGGGGAACAGAGTCCGGATCGGGGTGGATGGAGCCGTGAAGTAAAGCTCGGTGTCGAGGCTACACGGATGCTTGGCAAGGAACAGCTGGGACTCAGCCAACTCTGCAGGAAGGTCTTTGGCAAGTGTGGGAGACAGGGAAGGCACGTCGGCCATTGGCTCGCCCTGAGAGAGAGGGAACACTCCCACCCCAGCCAGCTCCTGGGACTTCAGAAGTCCTGGCGGGGACACGGATGCGCAAGCATGGAGGTTACCGAAGCTTCTTGCAACGGGAGGGAGAGGCGCACCCTGGAATGCCGCATCCAAGCCTTCGTTGCCCATGTTGCTCATCTCTTCGCCAGAGGTGGTCTCTGAGATGCCAGGTGTGGGGACCCCAAGGATGTCCTGTACTGCCACCCCGAGGCAGTGGGTCTCCTCACCCATCACGATGCGCGCGTCCAGGAGATCTGTCCCCGGAGAGTGTTCAGGACTTCGGGGCCTCGTCCCGCCAGATTTGGGAGCCTGCTCCATCACGATCTGGCCACATTCGCTCAGCGCCACTGAGCCGGCCGCGGCGTTGCTGGTGGTTGTGTCACAACTGGCCCCCTCGGGTTGTGGCCGGTCTTCCTTCTTCTTCTTCACCGGCAGGAACACTGACACGTCGGTGGGAGTGTCGGGTGTGACAGCCAGAGAAATCGGCGTGGCGGGCTGGACTTCTCCGCTGGGCGTCGAGGCAGAGGAGATGCTTTGCGAGCCATCTGTGGGGGGGGGGTGAGAGAAGGAGGGGGGGGAATCAGAAGTCAAACAGTCCACCTGGCAAGAGACACAGAAGGATTTAAGCCACCTAAAGAGGCTGGGAGGCCTTTCGTCTTAAAAGGGATTTGGAAAAAACGGGTTTGAGTCACTAACCCCCTACTGAGCTGGTGGTTCTCCAGCAATTCACAAGGTTGGAAGTATCAGAGAGAGAGAAGGCGGGCGGGAGAGAGAACAACAAAGAGAGAGACAGAAAGAGAAAGAGGTAGAAAGAGAGACAAAAAGAAAGAGAAAGACAAAAAGAAAGAAAAAGAGACATATGTAACAAAGACAGAGAGAGAAAGAGAGAGAGAGAGAGAGAGAGAGAGAGAAAGAGAACGACAAAGAGAGAAAGAGCAGGGAGACAGAAAGATAGAGAGAAAGAAACAGAAGGGAAAGAGGGAAAGAAAATAGAGAGAGTGGGAGGGAGGAAAATAAAGGTAGAAAGAAAAGGAAGGAAGGAGAGAGAGGATGAAGAGAGGAAGCAGAAAAGGAGAGAATAAAAGGCAGCCGGAAAGATAAAATGGAAAGAGAAGGAAGGAAGGAAGGAAGGAAGGAAGGAAGGAAGGAAGGAAGGGAGGGAGGGAGGGAGGGAGGAAGGAGAAAAAAGTAAAAAGAGGGTGGGGGTGGAAGGGAGGAAAATACGGGGGAAAGAAAAGGAGGAAAGGAAGGGAGAAAGGAAGGAAGAGAGGGAGAAAGAAAAGGAGAGAGGGAAACAGGCGGCAGGAAAGAGGGACAAATAAAAACAGAGAAAGAGAAGGAAGGAGGGAGAGAGAGAAAAAGAAAGAAAGAAGGAAGGAAGGAAGGAAGGAAGGAAGGAAGGAAGGAAAGACAGACAGACAGACAGACAGACAGACAGACAAGATAGAAAGACAGACATCTTAGGTCCCTGGGAAAGTCTTCAAGAGGTGGATAAAAATCCCAACTCCCAAATGCTTTAAGAGGGGTGGACTCCAACTCCCATAATCCCCCCAGCCAGCTCAACTGGGGCTGAGCTTATAAGGGTTTCCACTTGGACTGGACCTTGCATGCGCCTCTCTCTGGAGCGGAAAATTGGTTAGTAAGCGGTTCAGTTGTTAAGTGAGGCATCTTATGGCTTTGTCTCTTTTTACAACCTCGTTTTTTGACTGCTAGAGCAAGCAGCTGCATATAAACAGAGAGCAAGCCCCCCGCACCTCTAGCACTGATGATGTTCCCCAGTTGGGTCAGGAGATGTCTGCAAGAAACACAGAAGCTCAGAGAGCACCAAGGACCCCCCCCCCAGTCCTTCCTCCCCCTCCTCCTCCTCCTTCTCTTTCCAGCACAGAAAGAAGAAATCCATACAAGAAAACACTGGGAGGGAGAGAGAGAGAGGGAGGGAGGGAGGAGGAGAGGGAGAGAGAGAAAAGGAAAGAAAGAGAAGGAAGAGAGAGAGAAAAAAGAGAAAGAGAGAAATATAAGAGAAAAAAGAGAGAGAGAAAGAAGAGAAAGAGAGAGGGAGGGAGAGAGGGAGGGAGAGGGAGAGGAGAAAGAAAAGAGAGAGAGCGCTCTTCTGAGGCTCTGACCCTGGAATGATGGGCTTTGGAATTCAAACTGCCTCCCCACTTGGGACCCCCTGAGGTAAGTAAAGAAAGCCCCCTCCCCATCTATCTTCCGAATGTCCAAAACCAGAGAAATGGGTTTCATTCACACTTGCGGGAAACAACCTGCATGATTTTCCCCAGGACTCCCGGGAAAGGTGATACAAGCCCCCCCCACTTACGACTGTTCCTTTAGTGACCGTCGCTGAGGCGGGCCTCACAAAAGGGAACTGTTTTTCCACCCTTACTCCCACGTTGTGGCGTCCACTTCCCCTTGCAGTTAAACTTTCATCAATGTTGCTATCTTTGTGTTATACGGACTTAAAGGATGCCAACTGGGGGATTCTGGGAGTTGGGAGTCCTCCCCTCTTAAAGCTGCCAAGATTGTTAGGTGAAACATGTCCAACCCTACGACCTTTCTTGCCAGGGTCGTTAAGCGAATCACCACCACTGTTAAGTAAATCAAGACAACGCAGCTTCCCCCATTCCTTGTCGGGAAAGCCGCAGTGAAAACAGAGGGACTTCAGCCCAAACGAATCCCCGCATTTTCCAGACCCAAGCAACACACAAACACACAGACACACAAAGGCCAACTCCATTCTCCGAGAAAAATGACACAAACCGGAATCGATCGAGCAGAAAACCATAAAAAGCCTCCGAGGGACAGAGAGATCCTGTAAAATTGAGAACGCTCGGCTCGCAGAAAGATTTATTCTTCTTCTTTTTTTAGAATCATTCCTTTTTCTAATTCCGCCCCCCACCTCCCCTTGTTCCTTTATCCCTGTCGCCAGCTCTCCGCGCAGGCCCAAAGGAGGGGACACTGATGCATTGTGGAATTCGCACTCGGCTCAGCTTCTTGAATTTTCACAGCGGGGGGTGGGGTGGGGGAACCGGGAGATTTTATAAAAGGGAACATTATTTAAAAAAAATTAATCTAAAAATTATCGGTGCTCCATCAATGGAAGGTTTTGAAAAGAGATCGGACAGCTGTCCGCCTGGGGCGGTATATAAGACCTTCCTGATCAAGTAAGGGGGGGGCGGGGGGTTGGACTAGATGACTTCATAGGGTCCCTCCCGACTCTGTTCCACTGTAATTCTGTAAAAGGGGCCTCCTGCTCTAGCAGGGGGTTGGACTAGATGGCCTCCAAGTCCCCTTTAAAAGTCTGTGATTCCGCAATTCTGTACGAATCTCCTGTTTCAGCGAGGGAGGCCACAAATGGGGATCGCGTGACCAAGGGACGCTGCAACTGTTGTAAACTCAGGTTGTCCTCAACGTATGACCGTTCATTTAGTGGCCATTTGAAGTCACAACAGCACTGGGGGAAAAAAAAGACTTACAGTCGTTTTACACGCAACTATTTTCAGCATCCCCTGCGGCCGCCTGATAAAAATTCGGACACTGAGCAACTGACTTGTACTTACGGTGATCTCGGTGTCCGGGGTGTGTGTGTGGTGTCACGTGACCCCCTTTTGTGACCTTTGGACAAGCAAAACACAAAATGTGTAGTTCTGGATTGAACTGTGTGGTCCTTGGTGCTCCCTGAGCTGGGTTGCAAACGTTTCATGACCCAACTAGGGAACATCATCAGTGCTGGAAGGGAGGGGAGTTTGTAGAGAAGAGGAGGAGGAAGAGGAAAAAAAGGAAGAGGAAGAGGAGGACTGTGAAGTCCTTAATATTCTTTGAGTTTGATGGTTTTCTTTCAAACATTTTAGGACCCAATTAGGTAACATCATCATTGCTAGAAGGAAGAGGTATTTGGAGGGAGGAGGAGGAGGAGGAGGAGGAGGAGGAGGAGGAGGAGGAGGAGGAGGAGGAGGAGGAGGAAGAAGAAGAAGAAGAAGAAGAAGAAGAAGAAGAAGAAGAAGAAGAAGAAGAAGAAGAAGAAGAAGAAGAAGAAGAGAAGGATGACGACTGTGGTGTCCTGGTATTCTTTCACACATTTCAGAACATCCTCAGTTCTAGAAGTTGCAGCAAATGGAGGAGGAGGAGGAGAAGGAGGAGGAGGAGGAGGAGGAGGAGGAGGAGGAGGAGGAGGAGGAGGAGGAGGAAGAGGAAGAGGACGAGGAAGACGACAACAACAATGGGGTGCTTGGTGCTCTCCAACCTTGGATTGTAAAGGTTTCCTTACCATGAACACCAACTACCGATAGTAGTCAGAAGACATGATGAAAACTCTTTAATGGAACAACACATTGACTGATTCAATCATGGTTTCATCTGAGAACCTGTGACCATCTTAGACCAAGCCAAATAAAAAAAAAACGAGACTAGATAATTCCTGGAAGACTGGTACTCAGACTAAGCAGCCATCAACGAACACAGAGAGATAAATCATGTTTACACACCTTTGAAAAGTGACAATAAAATCTGTAACAGATAGTGCAGGGATTGTAACAGCCACTGTGTAGGAGAAACAGGGAGAAGACTAGCAGAAGGCATCCAGGCACACTAACGAGGAGTCAGAAGACACAACGTGAACTCCTTGATTGCACAACCCATGGACTATAGTTTCAATCATAGTTTCAACTGGGAAACTCTGATCACCATAGAGTAAACCAAGTAAAAAAAAACTCCAGAAACAAAGGCATTTTGGCACTCAGACAAAGCAGCCATCGACGGACACAGAGGGAGAAACGATGTTTACCCACCATTGAAAAAAGTCAAAAAAGAAAAACCTGAAGACCAGAACAGCAATCCACACCCAGATAAACCGAGATTAACGGCAGAATTAATACCAGGCCAACAATCCAATATTAACCACCCAATGAGGCCAATACAGGTCATCCTCAACTTACAACCGTTCATTTAATGACCAATTGAAGTTACAAGGGCGCCAAACAACCAGTCCAAGGAAGGTACTACAATTCCTTCTCAACTTCCAACCATTCATTTAGTGTCCATTTGAAATTAAAAGGGCCCCCCCAAAAAGTGACTTACGACCAGTCCTCGCACTTACAACAGTTGTAACATCAACGCAACAACTTCATCCAAGTTCAACCAGTGTTGGTTTACAATGTTAGCTTTTTCCCGACCGTAATTTGCAACCTTCCTGGTCGGCTTTCCACAGGCGAAGTCAAAGGGAGAAGCTGGATTTGTTTAACGACCTCATGACATGCTTAACAACTGTGGCAATTTGCTCCACAGCTGTGGCCAAAAAAAAAGGTAATCAAATCAGATGGGGCTCACTTAACGACCAGCACATGCTATTTAGGGAAGTTTAATTTAGCTATCCCATACAATAGCACATAGTGGTATGGTGGCCTAGAGGTAGAGCTCTTGCCTCACAATCAGGAAGCTGTGAGTTCAATCCTAGGTAGAGGCAGATATTTCTCTCTCTGGGCACAATGAGAATTTGTCTGCTTAAAAAAACTCCTCATTGGAGACTGGAAGGGCATCTGGCCATTAAACGGTTCCATTCAGTTGCCCAGACTCCAATCCTGCGAGAGGGATTATGGGGTTGTTAAAAGAGGGTGATGATATAGTAGCAGTCAACATATCTCGTTGTTTTTTTTCTGAAATTGGAATTATTTAGACATTTCTTAGAGAAGAAACAGAGAGAATTAAAAAAAAAATTAAATTGGTTTAATTTGGCCCCAGACCAAATGTTTGCAGCCTTTTAAAAACATTTTAATCAGTTTACTTTTTTTTTACATTTAGTACAATTTCTAACTGCCTTTTAGTCTTCGCTTGGGAGACGCCCAGAGTCAGTGAAAAGATGAGAGGCCGTATAAATATTTTAAACCGATCGATTCAACTAAAGGGAGGGGGGGGGACATTAATCCAGGCAAGGGGAGCAGCTGTAAAATCAGGCTTGCTTTTTAAAAAATCTTCTGTGAGTCTTCCCATCAGATCTTCCCCTGGCCTCCCCGACATTTCTTGAATGCGAGTTAAAAAATGGAAATATTCCAATTTTTGGAAAACTTGCAATGGTTTTTTTTCTTGCATTTATTTAGATTTGGGTTATTTATTCGAGTGTGTGACAAGGAAATGAACTCTGGAGAATGAAAATATTTTCACATTAATCTGGCTGATTCTACTCCTGCCTTAGTCATGAAAGGCAGCTGGGTGACTTTCAGCCAATCACCAGGAGACGGTGAGTTCTAGTAGCACTTTAGGACAAAATCCAGCTGTGTGACTTTGGGAGGTCCCAGACAAACCCACCCCCCCTTTTCTCCGGAATTTGCAATAATTCAAATTACTTCCCAACTTGGTCTGAGTCAAAGCAATAAAATGCTCCCATTGTTTCTCCTGCCCGTAATCTCTTTCCTATGTTATTTCTGTCCACAAAAGAGAAAGAGCAAGAGAGTGAGAGAGAGAGAGAGAGAGAGAGAGGGAGGGAGGGAGGAAGGGAGGGAGGGAGGTGAAGGAGAGGAGGTGGAGGAAGGAGTGGGAGGGGTTATGTGTGTGAGAGGATAGATCATAGCTAGATACTAGTGAGAGAGAGAGAGAGGGAGGGAGGGAGGGAGGGAGGGAGAGGGAGGGAGAGGGAGGGGGAAGGAGAGGGAGGGAGGGGAGGAGAGGGAGGGGTTATGTGTGTGAGAGGATAGATCATAGCTAGATACTAGTGAGAGAGAGAGAGAGGGAGGGAGGGAGGGAGGGAGGGAGGCGGAGGGAGGGAGAGGGAGGGGGAAGGAGAGGGAGGGAGGGAGGAGAGGGAGGGGTTATGTGTGTGAGAGGATAGATCATAGCTAGATACTAGTGAGAGAGAGAGAGAAAGAGAGGGAGAGAGGGAGGGAGGGAGGGAGAGGGAGGGAGAGGGAGGGGGAAGGAGAGGGATGGAGGAAGGAGAGGGAGGGGTTATGTGTGTGAGAGGATAGATCATAGCTAGATACTAGTGAGAGAGAGAGAGAGGGAGGGAGGGAGGGAGGGAGAGGGAGGGAGAGGGAGGGGGAAGGAGAGGGAGGGAGGGAGGAGAGGGAGGGGTTATGTGTGTGAGAGGATAGATCATAGCTAGATACTAGTGAGAGAGAGAGAGAGAGAGGGAGAGAGGGAGGGAGGGAGGCGGAGGGAGGGGAGAGGGAGGGGGAAGGAGAGGGAGGGAGGAAGGAGAGGGAGAGGTTATGTGTGTGAGAGGATAGATCATAGCTAGATACTAGTGAGAGAGAGAGAGAGAGATGGAGGGAGTGAGGGAGAGGTATGTGAGAGACGATAGATGATAGATTGATGATAGATAGATAGATAGATAGATAGATAGATAGATAGATAGATAGATAGGTAGGTAGGTAGGTAGGTAGGTAGGTAGGTAGGTGGTGGTAGGTAGGTAGGTAGGTAGGTAGGTAGATAGATGATAGACAGACAGACAGACATAAAGAATGAGAGGAGGAGACAATAGAATAGAATAGAATAACAGAGTTGGAAGGGACTTTGGAGGTCTTCTACTCCAACCCCCTGCCTAGGCAGGAACCCAATACCATTTCAGACAAAGGGTTGTCCAATCACTTCTTTAAAACTTCCAGTGTTGGGGCATTCACAACTTCTGGGGGCAACTTCTCTTCCACTGATTCATTGTTCTGACTGTCAGGAAATTCATCCTTAGTTCTAAGTTGCTTCTCTCCTTGATTAGTTTCCATCCATTGCTTCTTGTTCTACCCTCAGGTGCTTTGGAGAATAGTTTGACTCCCTCTTCTTTGTGGCAACCCCTGAGATATTGGAAGGCTGCTATCATGTCTCCCCTGGTCCTTCTCTTCATTAAACTAGACCTACCCAGTTCCTGCAACCGTTCTTCGTATGTTTTAGCCTCCAGTCCCCTAATCATCTTTGTTGCTCTTCTCTGCACTCTTTCCAGAGTCTCCACATCGTTTCTACATCATGGCCACCAAAACTGAATGCCGTATTCCAAGTGTGGCCTTACCAAGGCCTTATCAAGTGGTATTAACCCTTCACATGATCTTGATTCTATCCCTCTGTTTATGCAGCCTAGAACTGTGTTGGCTTTTTTGGCAGCTGCTGCACACGGCTGGCTCCTATTTAAACGGTTGTCCACTAGGACTCCAAGATCCCCGATTCACAGTTACTACTGTTGAGCAAGGTACCACCTATGCTGTACCTGTGCATTTCGTTTTTCTTGCCTCAATGTGGAACCTTACTCTTTTCACCATTGAATTTCATTTTGTTAGATAGTGCCCAATGTGCCAGTGTGAGAGAGACGGAGGATGGAGGAAGGGAGAGAAGGGAAAAACCCTGAACCTCCATCCTTTCCCCACCTCATTGGGACCCCAAGGTTAGGAGGACGGGGAGGTGGGGGAGATTAACCAGGTTTGACCCAGATCCTGATGGGGAGGTGGAACAGAGGAAGAGGGGATTATGGGAGGATTAATCCCTGTCTCAAGTGGGATTTACCTGGAGGGTAAACCTGGTCAAAGGAAGGCCAGAAAAATAGCTTAGCGTGACGACAGCTCGGCATTGTGGGGAAGGACAATTGTATCCAGGGATACAAAAGGTTGTGGGTTCTCCAGGGTGTGTGTGTGTGAATGTGTGTTTCAGTGGGTGTGTGGTTAGTGACACAGCCTTCCTTCCTTCCTTTATTTCTTTCTTCTTTCTATCTTTCTTTCTCTTTTCTTTCTGTTTGTGTTTTTTCCTTCCTTCTCTATCCATCCATCCCTCATACATCTCTTTCCTTTCCTCCTTCCTTCCTTTCTTCTTTCCTTTCTTCCTTCCTTCTTTGTCTTTCCTTTCTTTTTCCTTCCTTCCCCATCTATCCATCCCTCATACATCTCCTTTCTTCCTTCCTTCCTTCATTTCTTCTTCTTTTCTTCCTTCCTTCTTTCTCTTTTCTTTCTTTTTCCTTCCTTCCCCATCTATCCATCCCTCATACATCTC
>NW_028261384.1:2923868-2936368 GCF_051295495.1 Thamnophis sirtalis
AGTGACAGATCTTAACTGATTGCAATTTACAGTTCAGTCCCAAAAAAGATGAATATGAGTGAGATATACCTAGATAGGCCCAACTTGCCTTACAGCCCTTTATTTAATGACGGTTCCAAGTTACAACGGTACTGAAAATTGGGATTTATATAACTGGTCCTCGCATTTATGACCATCCCAGTTTCTTCATGGTAACCTGATCAAAATTCTGCCACAGGGCATGAATTTTCAGCGTAATCCTTGTTGTCTCCTCCCCAACCTGCTTCCAACAAGCAGAGTCAGTGAGGGAAGACCAATTCACTTAATGACAGCATGATTCATTTAATGACCACACCAATTCGCTTAACAACTGCGCCCAAAAGGTCAGTTCTGTTCGCTATCCTTCACCTAACCTTTAGTCTTTGGGTTGCTAAACTGAAGTTTTATTGCCTGGTAACATGATTTATTTCCAACTTGTTTGGAATAATTTTATGAAGTTAACAGCCAATGGCGCAAAGTCCTTGTTTTTCTCAATTACTCAGTGACTAAAAATAAGATACGTGAGCTAAATGGGGCATCAACCACTTAATAAATAGGCCTTTTCTTGGCCCGAGAAATGAAATATTATTTATGGCACCAGGCAGTTCATTGGAAAAATATCTGCCATTCTCCATGCTAAGATGGGAGGTCTCCAACTCCCAGAATCCCCCAGCCAGGATGCTTTAAGAGGGGAGGACTTCCACTCCCAGAATCCCCCATCCAGGATGCTTTAAGAGGGGAGGACTTCCACTCCCAGAATCCCCCATCCAGGATGCTTTAAGAGGGGAGGACTTCCACTCCCAGAATCCCCCATCCAGCAGGCTTTAAGAGGGGAGGACTTCCACTCCCAGAATCCCCCATCCAGGATGCTTTAAGAGGGGAGGACTTCCACTCCCAGAATCCCCCATCCAGAATGCTTTAAGAGGGGAGGACTTCCACTCCCAGAATCCCCCATCCAGGATGCTTTAAGAGGGGAGGACTTCCACTCCCAGAATCCCCCATCCAGAATGCTTTAAGAGGGGAGGACTTCCACTCCCAGAATCCCCCATCCAGAATGCTTTAAGAGGGGAGGACTTCCACTCCCAGAATCCCCCATCCAGGATGCTTTAAGAGGGGAGGACTTCAACTCCCAGAATCCCCCAGCCAGCATGCTTTAAGAGGGGAGGACTTCAACTCCCAGAATCCCCCATCCAGGATGCTTTAAGAGGGGAGGACTTCCACTCCCAGAATCCCCCATCCAGGATGCTTTAAGAGGGGAGGACTTCCACTCCCAGAATCCCCCATCCAGGATGCTTTAAGAGGGGAGGACTTCCACTCCCAGAATCCCCCATCCAGGATGCTTTAAGAGGGGAGGACTTCCACTCCCAGAATCCCCCATCCAGCATGCTTTAAGAGGGGAGGACTTCCACTCCCAGAATCCTCCATCCAGGATGCTTTAAGAGGGGAGGACTTCAACTCCCAGAATCCCCCAGCCATCATGCTTTAAGAGGGGAGGACTTCAACTCCCAGAATCCTCCATCCAGGATGCTTTAAGAGGGGAGGACTTCCACTCCCAGAATCCCCCATCCATCATGCTTTAAAGGGGGAGGATTCCAACTCCCAGAATCCCCCAGCCAGGATGCTTTAAGAGGGGAGGACTTCCACTCCCAGAATCCCCCAGCCAGCATGCTTTAAGAGGGGAGGATTTCAACTGAGTTTGCTGGCTGAGGAATTCTGGGAGTTGAAGTCCAGCCATCTCCTAATTCAAATTGCAGCCGCTTGGCAAAGCCATATGATTTTCTATTTCTGGTTTGGTATTGAATTACCGAAAATTCCCCTGGCAGTCTCTGCTTCATCAACCCCGGACAGTGACTCCTCTGTCCTTACCTTACAAACATGAGTAAAGTTTGGGGTACTGGTAGTAGAGGCCATGAGACGTTAAAGAAAACCCCAACATTTGAGACTCCACCATATTTTGAAATTATAAACCAGGTTTTGGATCTGAGAAATGACTAATTTATTTTTTGTCGTATGGGCGGTCCCCTACTTATGACAAGGATTGACCCCCAAATTTCCGTCGTTAAGCGAGACAGTTGAGTGAATTTTGGCCTGTTTTACAGCCTTCCTCGCCACCGTTGCTAAGCGAATCACTGCAATTCTCCAGTTGGTAACCCAGTTAAGTGAATCCGCCTCCACCAATGAGTTTCCTTTTCAGAAGGTCATAAAAGCAGGTCATGGGACCCTCGGGGATATTGCAACGGTCATAAATACGAGTTCAGTTCCAAGCATATGAATTTCGATTGCGTGACCACACAGATATTATGATGGTCGTAAGTGGGGAAACGGTCATAAGTTCTTTTTTCCAAGATCGTTGTAACCTTGGATGGCCACTAAAAGGAACCGTTATAACTCGAGGACTTCCTGAATTATATAGTATTTGACTTATGGCCAGAATTGGGCCAGATTGTCTCATTGGTAAGTAAGGGAATTGTTAACATGAGAAATGATTTTACGATATTTTTTTCCCCCGGGTTAAGTGAATCACTCCAGTTATGTGAATTTACACGGTTGTTAAGTGAATCAGGCCTCCTTCCTTGACTTTGCTTATTGGAAACCCGCTGGGAAGATCTCTTAGGGAGAGATCCAGTCACCCAGGGAATCTTTCAATCACCGTAAACTTCTTCCACCCGACTGGAGAATTTTGCAGCAGTCGTAAGTGTGAGGACCAGAGACGTAAGTCCCTTTTTATCACTGCGGCTGTAACTTCAAATGGTCACTAAGCGAATGGATGTTAAGTCGAGGACTGACTACATAGCCCATCTCGCCAGAAAGTACATTTCCCCGATTGGTATAAATCAAATTAATCGTCGTTGGACAGGCCTGTAAATTCAAATTAATATTATTTACTTAAATAAAAGAAACTTTGAAATCTGAACTCATTTTAAATAGGTAGTCCCCAACTTACAACGGTTTCATATTTACAAGCGTGGCAGTTCCCAGGGTCACGCAATCCCATTTTTGTGACTGTGTTGATAATGAAATGAATGAGGAAAGGAGATTAGCAACGTGTGAGTAATAGAACTGCAGTTTAACATCTGTGGCTAGAGGTCGCAAAACGGGGCAAAACCTGCTTATTGATGGAAATTCTGGTCTGATCGGCCGTCATAAGTCGAGGAGTATCTGTGTTTGTTCAATAAAAGTATAGGCTAAAGCGGAGGTAAGTGAGAAACAGTTCCCATGTCTTGTTTTTCAGTGGTGTCACTAAACAATCGGTCGTAAGTCGAGGATTAGCTGCACTTGGCAGCCATTTCTATCTAACCTTCCGTTTGAAACCAGTAGTAGTTACTTTAGGAATGGATACTCACCGCTGAGGCTTGTTATGGCAACACACAACATAGTTGGAAAATGTTCTCGCTTGGGGAGGACACATTTGGTGGCTGGAAAAATCTTTTTTTAATTGCTTGGCAAGAAGCGTCGTATTTCTGGAACGCCGCCTCCGCCTTCAAAGGCTCGTCGTTACGTGGGAGTAAATTCTTCGGATCCCAGTGTGCAAAGCTGGATTACGATCACTTAAGCCAGCATAGTTTTAAGAGGGCAGGGCTTCAACTCCCAGAATCCCCCAGCCAGGATGTTTTAAGATGGATAGATTTCAACTCCCAGAATCCCCCATGTTTTAACAGGGATGGACTCCAACTCCCAGAATCCTCCAGCCAGGATGCTTTAAGAGGGGAGGACTTCCACTCCCAGAATCCCCCATGTTTTAACAGGGATGGACTCTGACTCCCAGAATCCCCCAGCCAGGATGCTTTAAGATGAATAGACTTCAACTCCCAGAATCCCCCATGTTTTAACAGGGATGGACTTCAACTCCCAGAATCCCACAGCCAGCTATGTTTTAAGAGGGGAGGACTCCAACTCCCAGACTCCTCCAGCCAGGATGCTTTAATATGGATAGACTTCAACTCCCAGAATCCTCCATGTTTTAACAGGGATGGACTCCAACTCCCAGAATCCTCCAGCCAATTATGCTTAAGAGGGCTGGGCTTCCACTCCCAGAATCCTCCAGCCAGGATGCTTTAATATGGATAGACTTCAACTCCCAGAATCCCCCATGTTTTAACAGGGATGGACTCCGACTCCCAGAATCCTCCAGCCAGCTATGCTCTAAGAGGGGAGGACTCCAACTCCCAGAATCCCCCAGCCAGGATGCTTTAAGAGGGATGGACTTCAACTCCCAGAATCCGCTATGTTTTAAGAGGGGAGGACTCCAACTCCCAGAATCCTCCACTACCTCATCTCTCTCCATTAGATTTGTTTCTGTGGTTGTGTGTTTTTGTGGTTGTGTGTAGTTCTGTGTGGTTGTGTAAGTGGACTCATAAACCCACCCACCCGGCACAGTGAGTTGCGTGTTTGAGGTCACAGCTGCTCGTGGGGGAATTCAGGCCAACATGCATATTGTGAAGTGTGTTTTTATCAATTTTTCCCCGTGTTGGATTGTGTTGTGGGATCGGAAGGGAACTACACAAAACAGTACAAAACAGCAAGTTTGGGTCCCAAAGAGTTGTCAATCTGTTAATTAAACTACCGATGGTCCTTCACTTAAAGTTGCTTATTGACTATTCACTAATTACAACGGCCATGAAAAAGGGACATTTTTCACACTTAACGACCGTTTCAGCTTTCCATCACGGTCAGGTGGTCACAATTGGCAACTTGACTCATATTTATGACCGTCTTGGGGGTCATGCGATCCCCTTTTGCCACTTTCCAACAAGCAAATTCAATAGGGAAGCCAGATTCGCTTAACGACCGTGCTGCTAACTTCATGGATTCAGTTAACAACTTGCAGCGAGAAAGGTCATAAAATAGGGCACAACCCACAAGAACCGTCTTGTTTAGCAACAGAAATGTTGGGCTCCATTTGCGGTCATAAGTTGAGGACTCTCTTGTAACGGGGATTGACTTTTAACGACTGGGTTGCAAATAACTGCAGTGATGCATTTAACAACCGTTGTGAGAAAGGTGGTAAAGTGAGACAAAGCTCACTTAACAACTCACTGGGCTTAGCTGTAATTTTGAGGTCTATGTTGGTCAGAAGTCGAGGACTCCCTGTGTTCCACATGGCTCTGTGCCAACATCTAGGCTTATCACAGCTATTAAACCAAGCAAATGATAAAACTTAATTTTTTCAGAGATCCAGGCTGTCAGTTTTGGGGTGGTATGGATAAGGACAACACCCCACAATTTTGTATCTTAAAAATTAAAAATGAGAGAGAGAGAGAGAGAGAGAGAGAGAGAGAAAGAAAGAAAGAAAGAAAAGAAAAAGAAAGAAAGAAAGGAGAGAATGAGAGAATGTGAGAGAGAAAGAAACAAAGGGAGGGAGGGAGGGAGAGAAAAAGAAGATTGAAGGAGAGAGAAAAAGGGAGAGATGGAAAGAAAGAAAGAAAAACAGTGAAAGAAAAAGAAGCAAGATTGACAGAAAGAGAAACAAAAGGGGGGGATGGAATGAGGGAGAGAGAAAGAAAGAATGAGAAAAGGAGGGAGAGAAAAGAAAAATGGAGAGAGAAAAAAGGAGGGAGAGAGGAAAGAAAGTGAGTGAGAGAATGTAGTAGTGAGAGAAAGGAAAGAATGTCAGAGGGAGGGAGAGAATGAGAGGGAGAGAGAGTAAGCAAAAAGGGAGGGAGAGAGAAAACAAAAGGGAGAGAGCGAAGGGGAAAAAGAAAGAGGGAGGAAGGTAGTGAGAAAAAAGGAAGAAAGGAAAGCTGGAGAAAGAAAAAGAAAGGAGGGAGAGAAACAAAGAAAGAAGGATAGAGAGAAACAAAAGAAAGATTGGAAAGGGTGGGAGGAGGCAGAAAAGGAAGGAAGGAAAGAAAAAAAAGAAACGGAGAAAGAAAGAAAAAAGAATAGAGAAAAAAGAAAGAAAAAAGGGCGGGGGAGAAGAAAAGAAAGAATGAAAGAAAGAAGCAAAAAGAGAGGGAGAAGAGGGAGTGGTAGAAGCTTTAGGCCTAAAACATCATAATTTTCTGGGACATTTTTCAGCCTTAAAGGATAATCTCAAATAAATCTCTAAAACGATAAAAGTCAACGAAACAGCTTAATATTTATTTTTCTATTTGATCCAGTGAAGGGGGGGACGGACGGGTGACCCACAGGAATAAACGATGAAAAATACATCAGCAAAGGTTTTTTCCCCCCCACGTACAATATGAAAAACAAAAATCTCTTAAGGTAGTCCTCAATTTATGACCGTTTGTTTCCATGATGGTTCAAAGTGACAGAGACATTAACACACTTATAACCATCACAACATATCCCCATGGTTACGTGGTCAGAATTCAGATGCTCGGCGACTGCCTCATTATTTATGACAGTCGCATCGTTCCAGGAATTGTGTGGTCCCCTTTTTGCGACCTTTCGATGAGCAGAGTCAATGGGGAAGCCGGATTCACTAACAATCGTGTGACTCACTTAACAACGGCAGTGAGTTGCTTCACAACTGCGGCAAGAAAGGTTTTAAAAATTGGGCAAAAGTCACTTTGCCTTGTTTAGCAATGGAAATGTTGGGCTCGGTTGTGGTCATAAGTCGAGGACTACCTGCAAAATTAATAAATTTCTGCTCATAAGCAAGATAAATTTTGGCCTCAATTGTGGGCGTAAGTCAAAGACTACTTATAAAAGAAACAAAATTTTCTCCTCATAAGATTGCTTAGCTCGTTAAATTTCGGTCCCAATTTCCACCGTAAATCGAGGACTTCCTATGAAAACATTAAATTTTCTGCTCCTAAAAACCTTCGGCGATTTAAATTTTGGCCTCAATTGTCGTCGTAACTCGAGGACAACCTAAAAAAGAAATGAATTTTCTCCTCCTAAGAAGCTTAGCATGATAAACTTTTGCCTCTATTGTTGTAAGTTGAGGATTAGTTATAAAAGAAATAATTATTTTTTGGCTTGTAAGGCCCGTTTAGCAAGTTAAATTTTGAGCTCAACTGCGGTCGTAAATCGAGGACTACCTATAAAAGAAGTGAATTTTTTCCTTGTAAGACTCCTTAGCACGTTAAATTTAGAGGTCGATTGTTGTAAGTCAAGGACTAGTTATAAAACAAAAAAAAGTTTCTTCCCATAAGACCCTTTTTAGCAAGTTAAATTTTGGGCTTAATTTTCGTCGTAAATCGAGGCAGTAAAGTTGAGGATTACCGGAAAGTTTGGAAACATGGCGTTAGGCCATCCGCATCCCTCCCCCTTGTTGTCCCATTCACCTCTTCGGTAAATGGAACACTGCAAAGAGTATTAACTTAATCAAAGTTGATCCTGAACAACGTTTTAAGTAGCTTTGTCATTCGGATTATTCCCTTAATAACTCGTTGATCCTGTGAGCACAGGAAAAGCTGAATGAGACCCCCCCCCAAAAAATAATGAAAGACAATAACGATAAGCGAAAATCCCGTATGGGTTAACGCAAAGAAAACCACACTTTTTCAATTTTCCTTTTCTTGGTATTTTTTTTTTGCAGAGAAAGAGATCTGTGAACTTCAGAACCCGCAGAGAGATTTCTCGTCTTAAGGTAAGACTTACTAACCGTTGTAAGAACACACATCGTGTGTTTCAGGACACGCCTGAACTCGGGGTCAACTTTTGCCCTTTTGAATGGAGATTATTCTGCTGCCTTCTGGAGACACACTTCTTCCTCCTTTTCTTTCCCTTCCTCCTTTTTTTCCCTCCTCTTCCTTTCCTCCTTCCTTTCCTCCTTCCCTTTCTCTTCCTTCTTTTCCTCCTCCTCCCCCCTTCTCCCTACTCCACTTCTACCTACTCCACTTCTTTCTCCTTCACTTCCCCCTCCTCCTCTTCCTGCTCTCCCCCCTTCCTCCTCCCCCTTCTCCACTTCCTCTTCCTCCTCCTCCTCATCTTCCTCTCTTCATATCCTATTTTTACTGGCACTGATGGCGTTTCTCTTATTGAGACTTACATTGAGACTTAGACTTATATACCGCTTCCTAGGGCTTTCAGCCCTCTCTAAGCGGTTTACAGAGTCAGCATATCGCCCCCACAGTCTGGGTCCTCATTTCACCCACCTCGGAAGGATGGAAGGCTGAGTCAACCTTGAGCCTGGTGAGATTTGAACCGCCGAACTGCAGATAGCAGTCAGCTGAAGTGGCCTGCAGTACTGCACCCTAACCACTGCGCCACCTTGGCTCATGAAAAGTCCGCAAGAACCCCCCCCCATCTCAGACAGCATCAAGGACCCCAAAGTCCTTCCTCCTCCTCCTCTTCGTCCCCCATTCCTCCTCCCCTCCCCTTTCTCTTCCTCCTCCCTCTCTACATATCCTATTTTTACTAGCACTGATGACATTCCCTTGTTGGGTCATAAATGTCCACCCAGACAATTCTCAGGGACCCCACAATTCCACCCCAAACTATAAAATTTCTCCCCCATTCGTTCTCTTCAGTTTTTCTTTTCATCCCCAGGAGTACAGAATGAAAGAGTTGGAAAGGGACTTCGGAGGTCTTCTAGTCCAACCCCCTGCTCGAGGAGGAGGCCCTTATAGAAATGCAGAGTTGGGAAGGGCCTAGAGGCCTTCTAGTCCAACCTCATTCCAAATGTATTCAGCCCGATTTGTGTTAAAACCCTCTCCTTTTTTTTTATTTAAAAAAAATAAAATTAAACGTTTTTGAAAGCAAAGAATTTCACCTTAAATGCTCATATATTGGTGATCCTTAACTGGCAGCTTAAAAGCTGCAGCTTTTGGCCTTAAACCTCTTGCCTTCTGCATGCAATGGAGGAGAGCACGTAATCTCTGTTTCATCCCGGCTTTAAAGCTTGCACGGAGCGACAGAAGAAATTACACGAAAGGAGAATTTGGTTTCGAGTTTATAATTTCTGGATGTGGATCTGTATTTGGATTCCTGTCAAGGTTGCTAAATTGTGGCTTATTGTGGTCTCTTTTTTTTTTTTTCGTGGGAAAAAAAAGTCCGAGGAAATTTGGGGGAAATTAGCTCATTTTTGGAGGCCAAAGGGAGCTGATATAATTGGGACGTTGCCATATAATACGCGAGAATGTTCCTTTTAAGGCTTGCTGCTTTCTCGGCTGGGAGGAAGCAGTGGAAACAAAAAAAAAAAGAGGGAGAATTGCTGCCTTTATATCCTCCAACCTGATAGTTTCCAGATGTGCGTTGGAAAGGCAGCGACACATCTGGGCCGACCAGAAGCTCTGGAGACCGGCCATCTTGGCCCAGGCAGCTGTAGGAGTCTTGCACACCCCCTCCATCTTTCCATCTGCCTGCTGGGAATTCAGTAGGGGGAGTCCTCGATTTAACGACCGCAATTTGAGACGTGGATTTCCGTTGCACGATTTAAGCTTTAAGGCTTGTGGACTTCAGTTCCCAGAATGCCTCCGTTGGTGAAATTGGCCTGTTGAATTCTGGGAGTTAGAAGTCTGCGAATTGGAAGTCTTGTGGACATCAACACCCAGAAATTTCATCAGCCAGCCCAGATGGCTGAGGGATTCTGGGAGTTGAAGTCTGCAAATTGGAAGTCTTGTGGACTTCAACACCCAGAATTCTTTAGCTGTCCAAGATGGCTGAGGGATTCTGGGAGTTGAAGTCTGCAAATTGAAGTCTTGTGGACTTCAACACCCAGAATTCTTTAGCTGTCCAAGATGGCTGAGGGATTCTGGGAATTAAAGTCTGCAAATTGAAGTCTTGTGGACTTCAACACCCAGAATTCTTTAGCTGTCCAAGATGGCTGAGGGATTCTGGGAATTAAAGTCTGCAAATTGGAAGTCTTGTGGACTTCAACACCCAGAATTCTTTAGCTGTCCAAGATGGCTGAGGGATTCTGGGAGTTGAAGTCTGGAAATTTAAGCCAAGAAGCCCTTAAAAGTTGTCTTTTAAAGACTTTTAAAAGAATGGAGACCCCTGGCTTAGCAAGATGGTTGCTAAGTGTCGTACCTGATTTTTTTGTTTTTGCCCTGGTTCCTAGCGAATCCCTGCATTAAGTGAATCACCAGGATGATGAAGCAAGTTGGGCTTCTTCGGTAATCAGATGGCAATAAAATGGATGCTGGTTTGCAAGCACCCAAATTTTGATCGTGCAGCCGTGATGGTCATAAGTGCGAGGACCAGACATAAGTGCGATGATCTGTTATAAGTGTGGGTACGTGTCATACGTGTGAAGACCCATCATAAGTTCGATGACCAGTCATAAGGGAGGACCTGTCATAAGTGCGAGGACTGATCAAAAGTGTGAGGACCGGTTGTGAGTGTGAGGACCAGCCATAAGTGCAAGGACAAGTCATAATTGTTTGGACCGGGTGCGAGTGCGAGGAGTAGTCATAAGTGTGAGGATCTGTCATAAATGTGGGCACCTGTCATAAGTGCAAGGATCAGTCATAAATGTGAGGACATTCATAAGTGCAAGGACCCGTCATAAGTGCGGGCGCCTGTCATAAGTTTGAAGACCGGTGATAAATGTGAGGATGTGTCATAAATGAGGGTACCGGTCATAAGTGTAAGGACCAGTCATAAATGTGAGGATGTGTCATAAATGTAAGGTGCGGGCACCTGTGAAGACCAGCGATAAGTGCCAGGCGCAGTCATAAGTGCAAGGACCTGTTCTAAGGGCAGGTACCAATCATAAGTGCCATAAATAACCTTTTTCACTGCTGTTATCCCTTCCAAGCGCGTCTGGGGATTATGGGTCTTCTACTTGGTGAACAACTATGATTTTCCTGCCCTTTGAGTCTTGGGAGAGACTCACAAACCTGTTGGACTTCAGCCTGCCGTTTTGACCGTAAACTTACGCTCCAACATTCGGAGTCATTCCTGCATTTTTGCTGCCCGCCGACTTTTTAACTCATTGGAAATACCTTTGGATCAATTGCCAGGAGACTGGGAGTTCTAGTTCCCCGTTTAGGAGTGAAAGCCAGCTGGCTAACCCTTGGGCCAATCACCAGGAGATGGTGAGTTCTAGTGGCGCGTTACACATGAAAGTCGGCTGGGTAACTTTGGGCCCGTCACCAGGAGAGTGGGAGTTCTAGTCCCACTTTACACATGAAAGCCCTCTTGAGTGAGTTTGGCCTAATCACCAGGGGACAGTGAGGTATAGTCCTGCCTTAGGGCATGATAGGTATGTGGGTGAGTTTGGCCCAATCAGCAGGTGATGGTGAGTTATAGTCCCGCCAAATGCATGGAAACTGGCTGGATGACTTTGGCCAATCACCAGGAGTTTGGGAGTTCTAGTCCCACCATAGGCACGAAAGCTAGCTTGATGATTTTTGGTGATGATTTTTTCGTGCCTATGGTGGGACTAGAACTCCCAAACTCCTGGTGATTGGCCAAAGTCATCCAGCCAGTTTCCATGCATTTGGCGGGACTATAATTCATCATCACCTGCTGATTTGGGGGCCTTTAAATGCTCAGCAACATAAATTTTGAGTCCCATTGTTGCCGTAAGTTGAGGACACCCTTTAAACAACAATTCCATACTTAGTGTACAGAGGGTCCTCAACTTACAACAGTTTATTTAGCGACCGAAGTTGCAACAGGATTGGAAAAAAAGTGACTTAACAACCATTTATTCGCCCTTACGACCGTATCCAAATTCACACGCTTGGCTTCAAATTCAAATTCAAATTCACACACACACACACACACACACACACACACACACACACACACACACACACACACAGGTGTTCCTGCAATCCCCTTTTGCGACATCTGTGGGAAAGCCAGATTTACTTAATGACCACATGACTCACTGAACTAGTGAGAGTATTCACTTAACAATGGGGGGGGGGGGCAAGAAAGTTCGTAAAATGGGCCCAAACTCCCTGAAAAGTGCTCACCGCGATGGGAATTAGTGGTCATAACTCGAGGACTACTTATAGGTAAAAAAAAATTGTCACTCGGTGAAGAATTCACCAACGTGGATCTGTTTCCTGGCTCTCTGTTCGCTGCTTGGAAGTAGGCTAAATTTGAAACCCCAATTTAAATTCGTTCCGAGGCCGTTGCATGTTTATTCAAGCAGAAACTAGAATTAAAAACTCATTTTTTCCCCCGCTGGGTAATTTGATATTGTCATTATTTATTTTTTAATAATAGCCTGCCATCCAGCTTATAAAGTCACGGCATTTTTAATTGCCAGGAGGATATTTAGAATTATTTCTGCTAGCTGTAGGGAGCGATTTCTCGGGAAAACGATCATATAATTAACAGCTTGCTCATCAGCTCAAATAACACAATATGTCCTCGACTTACGACCAGAACGTAGCCCAAAATTTATGTTGCTACGTGACACTTTTCAGGGAGTTCGGTCTCATTTTATGAACTTTCTGGTCCCCGTTTGTTCATACTTAACGGCGGGTTGTGGGGGGGGGGATCAAAATCTGGGCACTTGGCCACTTGACTCGTATTTACAACGGTCGTGGCGTCGTCCCCTTTTGAGCAAAGTCAGTGGGGAAGCCGGATTCGCTTAACAACCGTGTGGCTGACTTAACGACCTGGAG